>NW_027437699.1:0-167500 GCF_965140245.1 Athene noctua
CCTCCGTGCTTGCTTTTTCTCAGAAAGAGCCGTGGTGTGCGTTTTCGCCGGAAAACGCGTTTTCGGCAGAAAACGTGTACGTTTGCACTTCCCGGCCACAGGGAAGCTGCTAGACGGGAATTCTCTGCCTGGTTCTACCCGCTGCCCGGAACGCTACGCAGGGCAAAAGCGATTCTCGTCCTCCGTGCTTGCTTTTTCTCAGAAAGAGCCGTGGTGTGCGTTTTCGCCGGAAAACGCGTTTTCGGCCGAAAACGTGTACGTTTGCACTTCCCCGCCACAGGGAAGCTGCTAGCCGGGAATTCTCTGCCTGGTTCTACCCGCTGCGCGGAACGCTACGCAGGGCAAAAGCGATTCTCGTCCTCCGTGCTTGCTTTTTCTCAGAAAGAGCCGTGGTGTGCGTTTTCGCCGGAAAACGCGTTTTCGGCCGAAAACGTGTACGTTTGCACTTCCCGGCCACAGGGAAGCTGCTAGACGGGAATTCTCTGCCTGGTTCTACCCGCTGCCCGGAACGCTACGCAGGGCAAAAGCGATTCTCGTCCTCCGTGCTTGCTTTTTCTCAGAAAGAGCCGTGGTGTGCGTTTTCGCCGGAAAACGCGTTTTCGGCAGAAAACGTGTACGTTTGCACTTCCCCGCCACAGGGAAGCTGCTAGCCGGGAATTCTCTGCCTGGTTCTACCCGCTGCCCGGAACGCTACGCAGGGCAAAAGCGATTCTCGTCCTCCGTGCTTGCTTTTTCTCAGAAAGAGCCGTGGTGTGCGTTTTCGCCGGAAAACGCGTTTTCGGCCGAAAACGTGTACGTTTGCACTTCCCGGCCACAGGGAAGCTGCTAGCCGGGAATTCTCTGCCTGGTTCTACCCGCTGCCCGGAACGCTACGCAGGGCAAAAGCGATTCTCGTCCTCCGTGCTTGCTTTTTCTCAGAAAGAGCCGTGGTGTGCGTTTTCGCCGGAAAACGCGTTTTCGGCCGAAAACGTGTACGTTTGCACTTCCCGGCCACATGGAAGCTGCTAGCCGGGAATTCTCTGCCTGGTTCTACCCGCTGCCCGGAACGCTACGCAGGGCAAAAGCGATTCTCGTCCTCCGTGCTTGCTTTTTCTCAGAAAGAGCCGTGGTGTGCGTTTTCGCCGGAAAACGCGTTTTCGGCCGAAAACGTGTACGTTTGCACTTCCCCGCCACAGGGAAGCTGCTAGCCGGGAATTCTCTGCCTGGTTCTACCCGCTGCCCGGAACGCTACGCAGGGCAAAAGCGATTCTCGTCCTCCGTGCTTGCTTTTTCTCAGAAAGAGCCGTGGTGTGCGTTTTCGCCGGAAAACTCTTTTTCGGCCGAAAACGTTTACGTTTGCACTTCCCGGCCACAGGGAAGCTGCTAGACGGGAATTCTCTGCCTGGTTCTACCCGCTGCCCGGAACGCTACGCAGGGCAAAAGCGATTCTCGTCCTCCGTGCTTGCTTTTTCTCAGAAAGAGCCGTGGTGTGCGTTTTCGCCGGAAAACGCGTTTTCGGCCGAAAACGTGTACGTTTGCACTTCCCCGCCACAGGGAAGCTGCTAGACGGGAATTCTCTGCCTGGTTCTACCCGCTGCCCGGAACGCTACGCAGGGCAAAAGCGATTCTCGTCCTCCGTGCTTGCTTTTTCTCAGAAAGAGCCGTGGTGTGCGTTTTCGCCGGAAAACGCGTTTTCGGCCGAAAACGTGTACGTTTGCACTTCCCGGCCACAGGGAAGCTGCTAGCCGGGAATTCTCTGCCTGGTTCTACCCGCTGCCCGGAACGCTACGCAGGGCAAAAGCGATTCTCGTCCTCCGTGCTTGCTTTTTCTCAGAAAGAGCCGTGGTGTGCGTTTTCGCCGGAAAACGCGTTTTCGGCCGAAAACGTGTACGTTTGCACTTCCCGGCCACAGGGAAGCTGCTAGACGGGAATTCTCTGCCTGGTTCTACCCGCTGCCCGGAACGCTACGCAGGGCAAAAGCGATTCTCGTCCTCCGTGCTTGCTTTTTCTCAGAAAGAGCCGTGGTGTGCGTTTTCGCCGGAAAACGCGTTTTCGGCAGAAAACGTGTACGTTTGCACTTCCCCGCCACAGGGAAGCTGCTAGCCGGGAATTCTCTGCCTGGTTCTACCCGCTGCCCGGAACGCTACGCAGGGCAAAAGCGATTCTCGTCCTCCGTGCTTGCTTTTTCTCAGAAAGAGCCGTGGTGTGCGTTTTCGCCGGAAAACGCGTTTTCGGCCGAAAACGTGTACGTTTGCACTTCCCGGCCACAGGGAAGCTGCTAGCCGGGAATTCTCTGCCTGGTTCTACCCGCTGCCCGGAACGCTACGCAGGGCAAAAGCGATTCTCGTCCTCCGTGCTTGCTTTTTCTCAGAAAGAGCCGTGGTGTGCGTTTTCGCCGGAAAACGCGTTTTCGGCCGAAAACGTGTACGTTTGCACTTCCCGGCCACATGGAAGCTGCTAGCCGGGAATTCTCTGCCTGGTTCTACCCGCTGCCCGGAACGCTACGCAGGGCAAAAGCGATTCTCGTCCTCCGTGCTTGCTTTTTCTCAGAAAGAGCCGTGGTGTGCGTTTTCGCCGGAAAACGCGTTTTCGGCCGAAAACGTGTACGTTTGCACTTCCCCGCCACAGGGAAGCTGCTAGCCGGGAATTCTCTGCCTGGTTCTACCCGCTGCCCGGAACGCTACGCAGGGCAAAAGCGATTCTCGTCCTCCGTGCTTGCTTTTTCTCAGAAAGAGCCGTGGTGTGCGTTTTCGCCGGAAAACTCTTTTTCGGCCGAAAACGTTTACGTTTGCACTTCCCGGCCACAGGGAAGCTGCTAGACGGGAATTCTCTGCCTGGTTCTACCCGCTGCCCGGAACGCTACGCAGGGCAAAAGCGATTCTCGTCCTCCGTGCTTGCTTTTTCTCAGAAAGAGCCGTGGTGTGCGTTTTCGCCGGAAAACGCGTTTTCGGCCGAAAACGTGTACGTTTGCACTTCCCCGCCACAGGGAAGCTGCTAGACGGGAATTCTCTGCCTGGTTCTACCCGCTGCCCGGAACGCTACGCAGGGCAAAAGCGATTCTCGTCCTCCGTGCTTGCTTTTTCTCAGAAAGAGCCGTGGTGTGTGTTTTCGCCGCAAAACGCGTTTTCGGCCGAAAACGTTTAGGTTTGCACTTCCCCGCCACAGGGAAGCTGCTAGCCGGGAATTCTCTGCCTGGTTCTACCCGCTGCCCGGAACGCTACGCAGGGCAAAAGCGATTCTCGTCCTCCGTGCTTGCTTTTTCTCAGAAAGAGCCGTGGTGTGCGTTTTCGCCGGAAAACGCGTTTTCGGCCGAAAACGTGTACGTTTGCACATCCCGGCCACAGGGAAGCTGCTAGCCGGGAATTCTCTGCCTGGTTCTACCCGCTGCCCGGAACGCTACGCAGGGCAAAAGCGATTCTCGTCCTCCGTGCTTGCTTTTTCTCAGAAAGAGCCGTGGTGTGCGTTTTCGCCGGAAAACGCGTTTTCGGCCGAAAACGTGTACGTTTGCACTTCCCGGCCACATGGAAGCTGCTAGCCGGGAATTCTCTGCCTGGTTCTACCCGCTGCCCGGAACGCTACGCAGGGCAAAAGCGATTCTCGTCCTCCGTGCTTGCTTTTTCTCAGAAAGAGCCGTGGTGTGCGTTTTCGCCGGAAAACGCCTTTTTCGGCCGAAAACGTTTACGTTTGCACTTCCCGGCCACAGGGAAGCTGCTAGACCGGAATTCTCTGCCTGGTTCTACCCGCTGCCCGGAACGCTACGCAGGGCAAAAGCGATTCTCGTCCTCCGTGCTTGCTTTTTCTCAGAAAGAGCCGTGGTGTGCGTTTTCGCCGGAAAACGCCTTTTTCGGCCGAAAACGTTTACGTTTGCACTTCCCGGCCACAGGGAAGCTGCTAGACCGGAATTCTCTGCCTGGTTCTACCCGCTGCCCGGAACG
Source organism: Athene noctua (assembly GCF_965140245.1). Classification (NCBI taxonomy): domain Eukaryota; kingdom Metazoa; phylum Chordata; class Aves; order Strigiformes; family Strigidae; genus Athene; species Athene noctua. The sequence continues at coordinate 3,915 of NW_027437699.1, forward strand.
CTACGCAGGGCAAAAGCGATTCTCGTCCTCCGTGCTTGCTTTTTCTCAGAAAGAGCCGTGGTGTGCGTTTTCGCCGGAAAACGCGTTTTCGGCCGAAAACGTGTACGTTTGCACTTCCCCGCCACAGGGAAGCTGCTAGCCGGGAATTCTCTGCCTGGTTCTACCCGCTGCCCGGAACGCTACGCAGGGCAAAAGCGATTCTCGTCCTCCGTGCTTGCTTTTTCTCAGAAAGAGCCGTGGTGTGCGTTTTCGCCGGAAAACGCGTTTTCGTCCGAAAACGTGTACGTTTGCACTTCCCCGCCACAGGGAAGCTGCTAGCCGGGAATTCTCTGCCTGGTTCTACCCGCTGCCCGGTATGCTACGCAGAGCAAAAGCGATTCTCGTCCTCCGTGCTTGCTTTATCTCAGAAAGAGCCATGGTGTGCGTTTTCGCCGGAAAACGCGTTTTCGGCCGAAAACGTGTACGTTTGCACTTCCCCGCCACAGGGAAGCTGCTAGCCGGGAATTCTCTGCCTGGTTCTACCCGCTGCCCGGAACGCTACGCAGGGCAAAAGCGATTCTCGTCCTCCGTGCTTGCTTTTTCTCAGAAAGAGCCGTGGTGTGCGTTTTCGCCGGAAAACGCGTTTTCGGCAGAAAACGTGTACGTTTGCACTTCCCGGCCACAGGGAAGCTGCTAGACGGGAATTCTCTGCCTGGTTCTACCCGCTGCCCGGAACGCTACGCAGGGCAAAAGCGATTCTCGTCCTCCGTGCTTGCTTTTTCTCAGAAAGAGCCGTGGTGTGCGTTTTCGCCGGAAAACGCGTTTTCGGCCGAAAACGTGTACGTTTGCACTTCCCGGCCACAGGGAAGCTGCTAGCCGGGAATTCTCTGCCTGGTTCTACCCGCTGCCCGGAACGCTACGCAGGGCAAAAGCGATTCTCGTCCTCCGTGCTTGCTTTTTCTCAGAAAGAGCCGTGGTGTGCGTTTTCGCCGGAAAACGCGTTTTCGGCCGAAAACGTGTACGTTTGCACTTCCCGGCCACAGGGAAGCTGCTAGCCGGGAATTCTCTGCCTGGTTCTACCCGCTGCCCGGAACGCTACGCAGGGCAAAAGCGATTCTCGTCCTCCGTGCTTGCTTTTTCTCAGAAAGAGCCGTGGTGTGCGTTTTCGCCGGAAAACGCGTTTTCGGCAGAAAACGTGTACGTTTGCACTTCCCCGCCACAGGGAAGCTGCTAGCCGGGAATTCTCTGCCTGGTTCTACCCGCTGCCCGGAACGCTACGCAGGGCAAAAGCGATTCTCGTCCTCCGTGCTTGCTTTTTCTCAGAAAGAGCCGTGGTGTGCGTTTTCGCCGGAAAACGCGTTTTCGGCCGAAAACGTGTACGTTTGCACTTCCCGGCCACAGGGAAGCTGCTAGCCGGGAATTCTCTGCCTGGTTCTACCCGCTGCCCGGAACGCTACGCAGGGCAAAAGCGATTCTCGTCCTCCGTGCTTGCTTTTTCTCAGAAAGAGCCGTGGTGTGCGTTTTCGCCGGAAAACGCGTTTTCGGCAGAAAACGTGTACGTTTGCACTTCCCGGCCACATGGAAGCTGCTAGCCGGGAATTCTCTGCCTGGTTCTACCCGCTGCCCGGAACGCTACGCAGGGCAAAAGCGATTCTCGTCCTCCGTGCTTGCTTTTTCTCAGAAAGAGCCGTGGTGTGCGTTTTCGCCGGAAAACGCGTTTTCGGCCGAAAACGTGTACGTTTGCACTTCCCCGCCACAGGGAAGCTGCTAGCCGGGAATTCTCTGCCTGGTTCTACCCGCTGCCCGGAACGCTACGCAGGGCAAAAGCGATTCTCGTCCTCCGTGCTTGCTTTTTCTCAGAAAGAGCCGTGGTGTGCGTTTTCGCCGGAAAACTCTTTTTCGGCCGAAAACGTTTACGTTTGCACTTCCCGGCCACAGGGAAGCTGCTAGACGGGAATTCTCTGCCTGGTTCTACCCGCTGCCCGGAACGCTACGCAGGGCAAAAGCGATTCTCGTCCTCCGTGCTTGCTTTTTCTCAGAAAGAGCCGTGGTGTGCGTTTTCGCCGGAAAACGCGTTTTCGGCCGAAAACGTGTACGTTTGCACTTCCCCGCCACAGGGAAGATGCTAGACGGGAATTCTCTGCCTGGTTCTACCCGCTGCCCGGAACGCTACGCAGGGCAAAAGCGATTCTCGTCCTCCGTGCTTGCTTTTTCTCAGAAAGAGCCGTGGTGTGCTTTTTCTCCGGAAAACGCGTTTTCGGCCGGAAACGTGTACGTTTGCACTTCCCGGCCGCAGGGAAGCTGCTAGCCGGCAATTCGCTGCCTATTTCTACCCGCTGCTCAGAACGCTACGCAGGGCAAAAGCGATTCTCGTCCTCCGTGCTTGCTTTTTCTCAGAAAGAGCCGTGGTGTGCGTTTTCGCCGGAAAACGCGTTTTCGGCCGAAAACGTGTACGTTTGCACTTCCCGGCCGCAGGGAAGCTGCTAGCCGGGAATTCTCTGCCTGGTTCTACCCGCTGCCCGGAACGCTACGCAGGGCAAAAGCGATTCTCGTCCTCCGTGCTTGCTTTTTCTCAGAAAGAGCCGTGGTGTGCGTTTTCGCCGGAAAACGCGTTTTCGGCCGAAAACGTGTACGTTTGCACTTCCCCGCCACAGGGAAGCTGCTAGACGGGAATTCTCTGCCTGGTTCTACCCGCTGCCCGGAACGCTACGCAGGGCAAAAGCGATTCTCGTCCTCCGTGCTTGCTTTTTCTCAGAAAGAGCCGTGGTGTGTGTTTTCGCCGCAAAACGCGTTTTCGGCCGAAAACGTTTAGGTTTGCACTTCCCCGCCACAGGGAAGCTGCTAGCCGGGAATTCTCTGCCTGGTTCTACCCGCTGCCCGGAACGCTACGCAGGGCAAAAGCGATTCTCGTCCTCCGTGCTTGCTTTTTCTCAGAAAGAGCCGTGGTGTGCGTTTTCGCCGGAAAACGCGTTTTCGGCCGAAAACGTGTACGTTTGCACATCCCGGCCACAGGGAAGCTGCTAGCCGGGAATTCTCTGCCTGGTTCTACCCGCTGCCCGGAACGCTACGCAGGGCAAAAGCGATTCTCGTCCTCCGTGCTTGCTTTTTCTCAGAAAGAGCCGTGGTGTGCGTTTTCGCCGGAAAACGCGTTTTCGGCCGAAAACGTGTACGTTTGCACTTCCCGGCCACATGGAAGCTGCTAGCCGGGAATTCTCTGCCTGGTTCTACCCGCTGCCCGGAACGCTACGCAGGGCAAAAGCGATTCTCGTCCTCCGTGCTTGCTTTTTCTCAGAAAGAGCCGTGGTGTGCGTTTTCGCCGGAAAACGCCTTTTTCGGCCGAAAACGTTTACGTTTGCACTTCCCGGCCACAGGGAAGCTGCTAGACCGGAATTCTCTGCCTGGTTCTACCCGCTGCCCGGAACGCTACGCAGGGCAAAAGCGATTCTCGTCCTCCGTGCTTGCTTTTTCTCAGAAAGAGCCGTGGTGTGCGTTTTCGCCGGAAAACGCCTTTTTCGGCCGAAAACGTTTACGTTTGCACTTCCCGGCCACAGGGAAGCTGCTAGACCGGAATTCTCTGCCTGGTTCTACCCGCTGCCCGGAACGCTACGCAGGGCAAAAGCGATTCTCGTCCTCCGTGCTTGCTTTTTCTCAGAAAGAGCCGTGGTGTGCGTTTTCGCCGGAAAACGCGTTTTCGGCCGAAAACGTGTACGTTTGCACTTCCCCGCCACAGGGAAGCTGCTAGCCGGGAATTCTCTGCCTGGTTCTACCCGCTGCCCGGAACGCTACGCAGGGCAAAAGCGATTCTCGTCCTCCGTGCTTGCTTTTTCTCAGAAAGAGCCGTGGTGTGCGTTTTCGCCGCAAAACGTGTTTTCGGCGAAAACGTGTACGTTTGCACTTCCCGGCCACAGGGAATCTGCTAGACGGGAATTCTCTGCCTGGTTCTACCCGCTGCCCGGAACGCTACGCAGGGCAAAAGCGATTCTCGTCCTCCGTGCTTGCTTTTTCTCAGAAAGAGCCGTGGTGTGCGTTTTCGCCGGAAAACGCGTTTTCGGCCGAAAACGTGTACGTTTGCACTTCCCGGCCACAGGGAAGCTGCTAGCCGGGAATTCTCTGCCTGGTTCTACCCGCTGCCCGGAACGCTACGCAGGGCAAAAGCGATTCTCGTCCTCCGTGCTTGCTTTTTCTCAGAAAGAGCCGTGGTGTGCGTTTTCGCCGGAAAACTCTTTTTCGGCCGAAAACGTGTACGTTTGCACTTCCCCGCCACAGGGAAGCTGCTAGCCGGGAATTCTCTGCCTGGTTCTACACGCTGCCCGGAACGCTACGCAGGGCAAAAGCGATTCTCGTCCTCCGTGCTTGCTTTTTCTCAGAAAGAGCCGTGGTGTGCGTTTTCGCCGGAAAACGCGTTTTCGGCCGAAAACGTGTACGTTTGCACTTCCCGGCCACAGGGAAGCTGCTAGCCGGGAATTCTCTGCCTGGTTCTACCCGCTGCCCGGAACGCTACGCAGGACAAAAGCGATTCTCGTCCTCCGTGCTTGCTTTTTCTCAGAAAGAGCCGTGGTGTGCGTTTTCGCCGCAAAACGTGTTTTCGGCGAAAACGTGTACGTTTGCACTTCCCGGCCACAGGGAAGCTGCTAGCCGGGAATTCTCTGCCTGGTTCTACCCGCTGCCCGGAACGCTACGCAGGGCAAAAGCGATTCTCGTCCTCCGTGCTTGCTTTTTCTCAGAAAGAGCCGTGGTGTGCGTTTTCGCCGGTAAACGCGTTTTCGGCCGAAAACGTGTACGTTTGCACTTCCCGGCCACAGGGAATCTGCTAGACGGGAATTCTCTGCCTGGTTCTACCCGCTGCCCGGAACACTACGCAGGGCAAAAGCGATTCTCGTCCTCCGTGCTTGCTTTTTCTCAGAAAGAGCCGTGGTGTGCGTTTTCGCCGGAAAACGCGTTTTCGGCCGAAAACGTGTACGTTTGCAATTCCCGGTCACAGGGAAGCTGCTAGACGGGAATTCTCTGCCTGGTTCTACCCGCTGCCCGGAACGCTACGCAGGGCAAAAGCGATTCTCGTCCTCCGTGCTTGCTTTTTCTCAGAAAGAGCCGTGGTGTGCGTTTTCGCCGGAAAACGCGTTTTCGGCAAAAACGTGTACGTTTGCACTTCCCGGCCACAGGGAAGCTGCTAGCCGGGAATTCTCTGCCTGGTTCTACCCGCTGCCCGGAACACTACGCAGGGCAAAAGCGATTCTCGTCCTCCGTGCTTGCTTTTTCTCAGAAAGAGCCGTGGTGTGCATTTTCGCCAGAAAACGCGTTTTCGGCCGAAAACGTGTACGTTTGCACTTCCCCGCCACAGGGAAGCTGCTAGCCGGGAATTCTCTGCCTGGTTCTACCCGCTGCCCGGAACGCTACGCAGGGCAAAAGCGATTCTCGTCCTCCGTGCTTGCTTTTTCTCAGAAAGAGCCGTGGTGTGCGTTTTCGCCGGAAAACGCGTTTTCGGCCGAAAACGTGTACGTTTGCACTTCCCGGCCACAGGGAAGCTGCTAGCCGGGAATTCTCTGCCTGGTTCTACCCGCTGCCCGGAACGCTACGCAGGACAAAAGCGATTCTCGTCCTCCGTGCTTGCTTTTTCTCAGAAAGAGCCGTGGTGTGCGTTTTCGCCGGAAAACGCGTTTTCGGCCGAAAACGTGTACGTTTGCACTTCCCCGCCACAGGGAAGCTGCTAGCCGGGAATTCTCTGCCTGGTTCTACCCGCTGCCCGGAACGCTACGCAGGGCAAAAGCGATTCTCGTCCTCCGTGCTTGCTTTTTCTCAGAAAGAGCCGTGGTGTGCGTTTTCGCCGGAAAACGCGTTTTCGGCCGAAAACGTGTACGTTTGCACTTCCCCGCCACAGGGAAGCTGCTAGCCGGGAATTCTCTGCCTGGTTCTACCCGCTGCCCGGAACGCTACGCAGGGCAAAAGCGATTCTCGTCCTCCGTGCTTGCTTTTTCTCAGAAAGAGCCGTGGTGTGCGTTTTCGCCGCAAAACGTGTTTTCGGCGAAAACGTGTACGTTTGCACTTCCCGGCCACAGGGAATCTGCTAGACGGGAATTCTCTGCCTGGTTCTACCCGCTGCCCGGAACGCTACGCAGGGCAAAAGCGATTCTCGTCCTCCGTGCTTGCTTTTTCTCAGAAAGAGCCGTGGTGTGCGTTTTCGCCGGAAAACGCGTTTTCGGCCGAAAACGTGTACGTTTGCACTTCCCGGCCACAGGGAAGCTGCTAGCCGGGAATTCTCTGCCTGGTTCTACCCGCTGCCCGGAACGCTACGCAGGGCAAAAGCGATTCTCGTCCTCCGTGCTTGCTTTTTCTCAGAAAGAGCCGTGGTGTGCGTTTTCGCCGGAAAACTCTTTTTCGGCCGAAAACGTTTACGTTTGCACTTCCCGGCCACAGGAAAGCTGCTAGACGGGAATTCTCTGCCTGGTTCTACCCGCTGCCCGGAACGCTACGCAGGGCAAAAGCGATTCTCGTCCTCCGTGCTTGCTTTTTCTCAGAAAGAGCCGTGTTGTGCGTTTTCGCCGGAAAACGCGTTTTCGGCCGAAAACGTGTACGTTTGCAATTCCCGGTCACAGGGAAGCTGCTAGACGGGAATTCTCTGCCTGGTTCTACCCGCTGCCCGGAACGCTACGCAGGGCAAAAGCGATTCTCGTCCTCCGTGCTTGCTTTTTCTCAGAAAGAGCCGTGGTGTGCGTTTTCGCCGGAAAACGCGTTTTCGGCGAAAACGTGTACGTTTGCACTTCCCGGCCACAGGGAAGCTGCTAGCCGGGAATTCTCTGCCTGGTTCTACCCGCTGCCCGGAACACTACGCAGGGCAAAAGCGATTCTCGTCCTCCGTGCTTGCTTTTTCTCAGAAAGAGCCGTGGTGTGCATTTTCGCCAGAAAACGCGTTTTCGGCCGAAAACGTGTACGTTTGCACTTCCCCGCCACAGGGAAGCTGCTAGCCGGGAATTCTCTGCCTGGTTCTACCCGCTGCCCGGAACGCTACGCAGGGCAAAAGCGATTCTCGTCCTCCGTGCTTGCTTTTTCTCAGAAAGAGCCGTGGTGTGCGTTTTCGCCGGAAAACGCGTTTTCGGCCGAAAACGTGTACGTTTGCACTTCCCGGCCACAGGGAAGCTGCTAGCCGGGAATTCTCTGCCTGGTTCTACCCGCTGCCCGGAACGCTACGCAGGACAAAAGCGATTCTCGTCCTCCGTGCTTGCTTTTTCTCAGAAAGAGCCGTGGTGTGCGTTTTCGCCGCAAAACGTGTTTTCGGCGAAAACGTGTACGTTTGCACTTCCCGGCCACAGGGAAGCTGCTAGCCGGGAATTCTCTGCCTGGTTCTACCCGCTGCCCGGAACGCTACGCAGGGCAAAAGCGATTCTCGTCCTCCGTGCTTGCTTTTTCTCAGAAAGAGCCGTGGTGTGCGTTTTCGCCGGTAAACGCGTTTTCGGCCGAAAACGTGTACGTTTGCACTTCCCGGCCACAGGGAATCTGCTAGACGGGAATTCTCTGCCTGGTTCTACCCGCTGCCCGGAACACTACGCAGGGCAAAAGCGATTCTCGTCCTCCGTGCTTGCTTTTTCTCAGAAAGAGCCGTGGTGTGCGTTTTCGCCGGAAAACGCGTTTTCGGCCGAAAACGTGTACGTTTGCAATTCCCGGTCACAGGGAAGCTGCTAGACGGGAATTCTCTGCCTGGTTCTACCCGCTGCCCGGAACGCTACGCAGGGCAAAAGCGATTCTCGTCCTCCGTGCTTGCTTTTTCTCAGAAAGAGCCGTGGTGTGCGTTTTCGCCGGAAAACGCGTTTTCAGCAAAAACGTGTACGTTTGCACTTCCCGGCCACAGGGAAGCTGCTAGCCGGGAATTCTCTGCCTGGTTCTACCCGCTGCCCGGAACACTACGCAGGGCAAAAGCGATTCTCGTCCTCCGTGCTTGCTTTTTCTCAGAAAGAGCCGTGGTGTGCATTTTCGCCAGAAAACGCGTTTTCGGCCGAAAACGTGTACGTTTGCACTTCCCCGCCACAGGGAAGCTGCTAGCCGGGAATTCTCTGCCTGGTTCTACCCGCTGCCCGGAACGCTACGCAGGGCAAAAGCGATTCTCGTCCTCCGTGCTTGCTTTTTCTCAGAAAGAGCCGTGGTGTGCGTTTTCGCCCGAAAACGCGTTTTCGGCCGAAAACGTGTACGTTTGCACTTCCCGGCCACAGGGAAGCTGCTAGCCGGGAATTCTCTGCCTGGTTCTACCCGCTGCCCGGAACGCTACGCAGGACAAAAGCGATTCTCGTCCTCCGTGCTTGCTTTTTCTCAGAAAGAGCCGTGGTGTGCGTTTTCGCCGCAAAACGTGTTTTCGGCGAAAACGTGTACGTTTGCACTTCCCGGCCACAGGGAAGCTGCTAGCCGGGAATTCTCTGCCTGGTTCTACCCGCTGCCCGGAACGCTACGCAGGGCAAAAGCGATTCTCGTCCTCCGTGCTTGCTTTTTCTCAGAAAGAGCCGTGGTGTGCGTTTTCGCCGGTAAACGCGTTTTCGGCCGAAAACGTGTACGTTTGCACTTCCCGGCCACAGGGAATCTGCTAGACGGGAATTCTCTGCCTGGTTCTACCCGCTGCCCGGAACACTACGCAGGGCAAAAGCGATTCTCGTCCTCCGTGCTTGCTTTTTCTCAGAAAGAGCCATGGTGTGCTTTTTCTCCGGAAAACGCGTTTTCGGCCGGAAACGTGTACGTTTGCACTTCCCGGCCGCAGGGAAGCTGCTAGCCGGCAATTCGCTGCCTATTTCTACCCGCTGCTCAGAACGCTACGCAGGGCAAAAGCGATTCTCGTCCTCCGTGCTTGCTTTTTCTCAGAAAGAGCCGTGGTGTGCGTTTTCGCCGGAAAACGCGTTTTCGGCCGAAAACGTGTACGTTTGCACTTCCCGGCCGCAGGGAAGCTGCTAGCCGGGAATTCTCTGCCTGGTTCTACCCGCTGCCCGGAACGCTACGCAGGGCAAAAGCGATTCTCGTCCTCCGTGCTTGCTTTTTCTCAGAAAGAGCCGTGGTGTGCGTTTTCGCCGGTAAACGCGTTTTCGGCCGAAAACGTGTACGTTTGCACTTCCCGGCCACAGGGAATCTGCTAGACGGGAATTCTCTGCCTGGTTCTACCCGCTGCCCGGAACACTACGCAGGGCAAAAGCGATTCTCGTCCTCCGTGCTTGCTTTTTCTCAGAAAGAGCCATGGTGTGCTTTTTCTCCGGAAAACGCGTTTTCGGCCGGAAACGTGTACGTTTGCACTTCCCGGCCGCAGGGAAGCTGCTAGCCGGCAATTCGCTGCCTATTTCTACCCGCTGCTCAGAACGCTACGCAGGGCAAAAGCGATTCTCGTCCTCCGTGCTTGCTTTTTCTCAGAAAGAGCCGTGGTGTGCGTTTTCGCCGGAAAACGCGTTTTCGGCCGAAAACGTGTACGTTTGCACTTCCCCGCCACAGGGAAGCTGCTAGACGGGAATTCTCTGCCTGGTTCTACCCGCTGCCCGCAACGCTACGCAGGGCAAAAGCGATTCTCGTCCTCCGTGCTTGCTTTTTCTCAGAAAGAGCCGTGGTGTGCGTTTTCGCCGCAAAACGCGTTTTCGGCCGAAAACGTTTAGGTTTGCAATTCCCCGCCACAGGGAAGCTGCTAGCCGGGAATTCTCTGCCTGGTTCTACCCGCTGCCCGGAACGCTACGCAGGGCAAAAGCGATTCTCGTCCTCCGTGCTTGCTTTTTCTCAGAAAGAGCCGTGGTGTGCGTTTTCGCCGGAAAACGCGTTTTCGGCCGAAAACGTGTACGTTTGCACTTCCCGGCCACAGGGAAGCTGCTAGCCGGGAATTCTCTGCCTGGTTCTACCCGCTGCCCGGAACGCTACGCAGGGCAAAAGCGATTCTCGTCCTCCGTGCTTGCTTTTTCTCAGAAAGAGCCGTGGTGTGCGTTTTCGCCGGAAAACGCGTTTTCGGCCGAAAACGTGTACGTTTGCACTTCCCGGCCACATGGAAGCTGCTAGCCGGGAATTCTCTGCCTGGTTCTACCCGCTGCCCGGAACGCTACGCAGGGCAAAAGCGATTCTCGTCCTCCGTGCTTGCTTTTTCTCAGAAAGAGCCGTGGTGTTCATTTTCGCCAGAAAACGCGTTTTCGGCCGAAAACGTGTACGTTTGCACTTCCCCGCCACAGGGAAGCTGCTAGCCGGGAATTCTCTGCCTGGTTCTACCCGCTGCCCGGAACGCTACGCAGGGCAAAAGCGATTCTCGTCCTCCGTGCTTGCTTTTTCTCAGAAAGAGCCGTGGTGTGCGTTTTCGCCGGAAAACGCGTTTTCGGCCGAAAACGTGTACGTTTGCACTTCCCGGCCACAGGGAAGCTGCTAGCCGGGAATTCTCTGCCTGGTTCTACCCGCTGCCCGGAACGCTACGCAGGACAAAAGCGATTCTCGTCCTCCGTGCTTGCTTTTTCTCAGAAAGAGCCGTGGTGTGCGTTTTCGCCGCAAAACGTGTTTTCGGCGAAAACGTGTACGTTTGCACTTCCCGGCCACAGGGAAGCTGCTAGCCGGGAATTCTCTGCCTGGTTCTACCCGCTGCCCGGAACGCTACGCAGGGCACAAGCGATTCTCGTCCTCCGTGCTTGCTTTTTCTCAGAAAGAGCCATGGTGTGCTTTTTCTCCGGAAAACGCGTTTTCGGCCGGAAACGTGTACGTTTGCACTTCCCGGCCGCAGGGAAGCTGCTAGCCGGCAATTCGCTGCCTATTTCTACCCGCTGCTCAGAACGCTACGCAGGGCAAAAGCGATTCTCGTCCTCCGTGCTTGCTTTTTCTCAGAAAGAGCCGTGGTGTGCGTTTTCGCCGGAAAACGCGTTTTCGGCAAAAACGTGTACGTTTGCACTTCCCGGCCACAGGGAAGCTGCTAGACGGGAATTCTCTGCCTGGTTCTACCCGCTGCCCGGAACGCTACGCAGGGCAAAAGCGATTCTCGTCCTCCGTGCTTGCTTTTTCTCAGAAAGAGCCGTGGTATGCGTTTTCGCCGGAAAACGCGTTTTCGGCGAAAACGTGTACGTTTGCACTTCCCGGCCACAGGGAAGCTGCTAGCCGGGAATTCTCTGCCTGGTTCTACCCGCTGCCCGGAACGCTACGCAGGGCAAAAGCGATTCTCGTACTCCGTGCTTGCTTTTTCTCAGAAAGAGCCGTGGTGTGCGTTTTCGCCGGAAAACGCGTTTTCGGCGAAAACGTGTACGTTTGCACTTCCCGGCCACAGGGAAGCTGCTAGACGGGAATTCTCTGCCTGGTTCTACCCGCTGCCCGGAACACTACGCAGGGCAAAAGCGATTCTCGTCCTCCGTGCTTGCTTTTTCTCAGAAAGAGCCGTGGTGTGCGTTTTCGCCGGAAAACGCGTTTTCGGCCGAAAACGTGTACGTTTGCACTTCCCCGCCACAGGGAAGCTGCTAGCCGGGAATTCTCTGCCTGGTTCTACCCGCTGCCCGGAACGCTACGCAGGGCAAAAGCGATTCTCGTCCTCCGTGCTTGCTTTTTCTCAGAAAGAGCCGTGGTGTGCGTTTTCGCCGCAAAACGTGTTTTCGGCGAAAACGTGTACGTTTGCACTTCCCGGCCACAGGGAATCTGCTAGACGGGAATTCTCTGCCTGGTTCTACCCGCTGCCCGGAACGCTACGCAGGGCAAAAGCGATTCTCGTCCTCCGTGCTTGCTTTTTCTCAGAAAGAGCCGTGGTGTGCGTTTTCGCCGGAAAACGCGTTTTCGGCCGAAAACGTGTACGTTTGCACTTCCCCGCCACAGGGAAGCTGCTAGCCGGGAATTCTCTGCCTGGTTCTACCCGCTGCCCGGAACGCTACGCAGGGCAAAAGCGATTCTCGTCCTCCGTGCTTGCTTTTTCTCAGAAAGAGCCGTGGTGTGCGTTTTCGCCGCAAAACGTGTTTTCGGCGAAAACGTGTACGTTTGCACTTCCCGGCCACAGGGAATCTGCTAGACGGGAATTCTCTGCCTGGTTCTACCCGCTGCCCGGAACGCTACGCAGGGCAAAAGCGATTCTCGTCCTCCGTGCTTGCTTTTTCTCAGAAAGAGCCGTGGTGTGCGTTTTCGCCGGAAAACGCGTTTTCGGCCGAAAACGTGTACGTTTGCACTTCCCGGCCACAGGGAAGCTGCTAGCCGGGAATTCTCTGCCTGGTTCTACCCGCTGCCCGGAACGCTACGCAGGGCAAAAGCGATTCTCGTCCTCCGTGCTTGCTTTTTCTCAGAAAGAGCCGTGGTGTGCGTTTTCGCCGGAAAACTCTTTTTCGGCCGAAAACTTTTACGTTTGCACTTCCCGGCCACAGGAAAGCTGCTAGACGGGAATTCTCTGCCTGGTTCTACCCGCTGCCCGGAACGCTACGCAGGGCAAAAGCGATTCTCGTCCTCCGTGCTTGCTTTTTCTCAGAAAGAGCCGTGGTGTGCGTTTTCGCCGGAAAACGCGTTTTCGGCCGAAAACGTGTACGTTTGCAATTCCCGGTCACAGGGAAGCTGCTAGACGGGAATTCTCTGCCTGGTTCTACCCGCTGCCCGGAACGCTACGCAGGGCAAAAGCGATTCTCGTCCTCCGTGCTTGCTTTTTCTCAGAAAGAGCCGTGGTGTGCGTTTTCGCCGGAAAACGCGTTTTCGGCGAAAACGTGTACGTTTGCACTTCCCGGCCACAGGGAAGCTGCTAGCCGGGAATTCTCTGCCTGGTTCTACCCGCTGCCCGGAACACTACGCAGGGCAAAAGCGATTCTCGTCCTCCGTGCTTGCTTTTTCTCAGAAAGAGCCGTGGTGTGCATTTTCGCCAGAAAACGCGTTTTCGGCCGAAAACGTGTACGTTTGCACTTCCCCGCCACAGGGAAGCTGCTAGCCGGGAATTCTCTGCCTGGTTCTACCCGCTGCCCGGAACGCTACGCAGGGCAAAAGCGATTCTCGTCCTCCGTGCTTGCTTTTTCTCAGAAAGAGCCGTGGTGTGCGTTTTCGCCGGAAAACGCGTTTTCGGCCGAAAACGTGTACGTTTGCACTTCCCGGCCACAGGGAAGCTGCTAGCCGGGAATTCTCTGCCTGGTTCTACCCGCTGCCCGGAACGCTACGCAGGACAAAAGCGATTCTCGTCCTCCGTGCTTGCTTTTTCTCAGAAAGAGCCGTGGTGTGCGTTTTCGCCGCAAAACGTGTTTTCGGCGAAAACGTGTACGTTTGCACTTCCCGGCCACAGGGAAGCTGCTAGCCGGGAATTCTCTGCCTGGTTCTACCCGCTGCCCGGAACGCTACGCAGGGCAAAAGCGATTCTCGTCCTCCGTGCTTGCTTTTTCTCAGAAAGAGCCGTGGTGTGCGTTTTCGCCGGTAAACGCGTTTTCGGCCGAAAACGTGTACGTTTGCACTTCCCGGCCACAGGGAATCTGCTAGACGGGAATTCTCTGCCTGGTTCTACCCGCTGCCCGGAACACTACGCAGGGCAAAAGCGATTCTCGTCCTCCGTGCTTGCTTTTTCTCAGAAAGAGCCATGGTGTGCTTTTTCTCCGGAAAACGCGTTTTCGGCCGGAAACGTGTACGTTTGCACTTCCCGGCCGCAGGGAAGCTGCTAGCCGGCAATTCGCTGCCTATTTCTACCCGCTGCTCAGAACGCTACGCAGGGCAAAAGCGATTCTCGTCCTCCGTGCTTGCTTTTTCTCAGAAAGAGCCGTGGTGTGCGTTTTCGCCGGAAAACGCGTTTTCGGCCGAAAACGTGTACGTTTGCACTTCCCGGCCACAGGGAAGCTGCTAGACGGGAATTCTCTGCCTGGTTCTACCCGCTGCCCGGAACGCTACGCAGGGCAAAAGCGATTCTCGTCCTCCGTGCTTGCTTTTTCTCAGAAAGAGCCGTGGTGTGCGTTTTCGCCGGAAAACGCGTTTTCGGCCGAAAACGTGTACGTTTGCACTTCCCCGCCACAGGGAAGCTGCTAGCCGGGAATTCTCTGCCTGGTTCTACCCGCTGCCCGGAACGCTACGCAGGGCAAAAGCGATTCTCGTCCTCCGTGCTTGCTTTTTCTCAGAAAGAGCCGTGGTGTGCGTTTTCGCCGGAAAACGCGTTTTCGGCCGAAAACGTGTACGTTTGCACTTCCCGGCCACATGGAAGCTGCTAGCCGGGAATTCTCTGCCTGGTTCTACCCGCTGCCCGGAACGCTACGCAGGGCAAAAGCGATTCTCGTCCTCCGTGCTTGCTTTTTCTCAGAAAGAGCCGTGGTGTGCGTTTTCGCCGGAAAACGCGTTTTCGGCCGAAAACGTGTACGTTTGCACTTCCCGGCCACATGGAAGCTGCTAGCCGGGAATTCTCTGCCTGGTTCTACCCGCTGCCCGGAACGCTACGCAGGGCAAAAGCGATTCTCGTCCTCCGTGCTTGCTTTTTCTCAGAAAGAGCCGTGGTGTGCATTTTCGCCGGAAAACGCGTTTTCGGCCGAAAACGTGTACGTTTGCACTTCCCGGCCACAGGGAAGCTGCTAGCCGGGAATTCGCTGCCTGGTTCTACCCGCTGCCCGGAACGCTACGCAGGGCAAAAGCGATTCTCGTCCTCCGTGCTTGCTTTTTCTCAGAAAGAGCCGTGGTGTGCGTTTTCGCGGGAAAACGCGTTTTCGGCCGAAAACGTGTACGTTTGCACTTCCCGGCCACAGGGAAGCTGCTAGACGGGAATTCTCTGCCTGGTTCTACCCGCTGCCCGGAACGCTACGCAGGGCAAAAGCGATTCTCGTCCTCCGTGCTTGCTTTTTCTCAGAAAGAGCCGTGGTGTGCGTTTTCGCCGGAAAACGCGTTTTCGGCGAAAACGTGTACGTTTGCACTTCCCGGCCACAGGGAAGCTGCTAGCCGGGAATTCTCTGCCTGGTTCTACCCGCTGCCCGGAACGCTACGCAGGGCAAAAGCGATTCTCGTCCTCCGTGCTTGCTTTTTCTCAGAAAGAGCCGTGGTGTGCGTTTTCGCCGGAAAACGCGTTTTCGGCGAAAACGTGTACGTTTGCACTTCCCGGCCACAGGGAAGCTGCTAGCCGGGAATTCTCTGCCTGGTTCTACCCGCTGCCCGGAACGCTACGCAGGACAAAAGCGATTCTCGTCCTCCGTGCTTGCTTTTTCTCAGAAAGAGCCGTGGTGTGCGTTTTCGCCGCAAAACGTGTTTTCGGCGAAAACGTGTACGTTTGCACTTCCCGGCCACAGGGAAGCTGCTAGCCGGGAATTCTCTGCCTGGTTCTACCCGCTGCCCGGAACGCTACGCAGGGCACAAGCGATTCTCGTCCTCCGTGCTTGCTTTTTCTCAGAAAGAGCCGTGGTGTGCGTTTTCGCCGGTAAACGCGTTTTCGGCCGAAAACGTGTACGTTTGCACTTCCCGGCCACAGGGAATCTGCTAGACGGGAATTCTCTGCCTGGTTCTACCCGCTGCCCGGAACGCTACGCAGGGCAAAAGCGATTCTCGTCCTCCGTGCTTGCTTTTTCTCAGAAAGAGCCATGGTGTGCTTTTTCTCCGGAAAACGCGTTTTCGGCCGGAAACGTGTACGTTTGCACTTCCCGGCCGCAGGGAAGCTGCTAGCCGGCAATTCGCTGCCTATTTCTACCCGCTGCTCAGAACGCTACGCAGGGCAAAAGCGATTCTCGTCCTCCGTGCTTGCTTTTTCTCAGAAAGAGCCGTGGTGTGCGTTTTCGCCGGAAAACGCGTTTTCGGCCGAAAACGTGTACGTTTGCACTTCCCGGCCACATGGAAGCTGCTAGCCGGGAATTCTCTGCCTGGTTCTACCCGCTGCCCGGAACGCTACGCAGGGCAAAAGCGATTCTCGTCCTCCGTGCTTGCTTTTTCTCAGAAAGAGCCGTGGTGTGCATTTTCGCCGGAAAACGCGTTTTCGGCCGAAAACGTGTACGTTTGCACTTCCCCGCCACAGGGAAGCTGCTAGCCGGGAATTCGCTGCCTGGTTCTACCCGCTGCCCGGAACGCTACGCAGGGCAAAAGCGATTCTCGTCCTCCGTGCTTGCTTTTTCTCAGAAAGAGCCGTGGTGTGCGTTTTCGCGGGAAAACGCGTTTTCGGCCGAAAACGTGTACGTTTGCACTTCCCGGCCACAGGGAAGCTGCTAGACGGGAATTCTCTGCCTGGTTCTACCCGCTGCCCGGAACGCTACGCAGGGCAAAAGCGATTCTCGTCCTCCGTGCTTGCTTTTTCTCAGAAAGAGCCGTGGTGTGCGTTTTCGCCGGAAAACGCGTTTTCGGCGAAAACGTGTACGTTTGCACTTCCCGGCCACAGGGAAGCTGCTAGCCGGGAATTCTCTGCCTGGTTCTACCCGCTGCCCGGAACGCTACGCAGGGCAAAAGCGATTCTCGTCCTCCGTGCTTGCTTTTTCTCAGAAAGAGCCGTGGTGTGCGTTTTCGCCGGAAAACGCGTTTTCGGCGAAAACGTGTACGTTTGCACTTCCCGGCCACAGGGAAGCTGCTAGCCGGGAATTCTCTGCCTGGTTCTACCCGCTGCCCGGAACGCTACGCAGGACAAAAGCGATTCTCGTCCTCCGTGCTTGCTTTTTCTCAGAAAGAGCCGTGGTGTGCGTTTTCGCCGCAAAACGTGTTTTCGGCGAAAACGTGTACGTTTGCACTTCCCGGCCACAGGGAAGCTGCTAGCCGGGAATTCTCTGCCTGGTTCTACCCGCTGCCCGGAACGCTACGCAGGGCACAAGCGATTCTCGTCCTCCGTGCTTGCTTTTTCTCAGAAAGAGCCGTGGTGTGCGTTTTCGCCGGTAAACGCGTTTTCGGCCGAAAACGTGTACGTTTGCACTTCCCGGCCACAGGGAATCTGCTAGACGGGAATTCTCTGCCTGGTTCTACCCGCTGCCCGGAACGCTACGCAGGGCAAAAGCGATTCTCGTCCTCCGTGCTTGCTTTTTCTCAGAAAGAGCCATGGTGTGCTTTTTCTCCGGAAAACGCGTTTTCGGCCGGAAACGTGTACGTTTGCACTTCCCGGCCGCAGGGAAGCTGCTAGCCGGCAATTCGCTGCCTATTTCTACCCGCTGCTCAGAACGCTACGCAGGGCAAAAGCGATTCTCGTCCTCCGTGCTTGCTTTTTCTCAGAAAGAGCCGTGGTGTGCGTTTTCGCCGGAAAACGCGTTTTCGGCCGAAAACGTGTACGTTTGCACTTCCCGGCCACAGGGAAGCTGCTAGACGGGAATTCTCTGCCTAGTTCTACCCGCTGCCCGGAACGCTACGCAGGGCAAAAGCGATTCTCGTCCTCCGTGCTTGCTTTTTCTCAGAAAGAGCCGTGGTGTGCGTTTTCGCCGGAAAACGCGTTTTCGGCCGAAAACGTGTACGTTTGCACTTCCCCGCCACAGGGAAGCTGCTAGCCGGGAATTCTCTGCCTGGTTCTACCCGCTGCCCGGAACGCTACGCAGGGCAAAAGCGATTCTCGTCCTCCGTGCTTGCTTTTTCTCAGAAAGAGCCGTGGTGTGCGTTTTCGCCGGAAAACGCGTTTTCGGCCGAAAACGTGTACGTTTGCAATTCCCGGCCACAGGGAAGATGCTAGACGGGAATTCTCTGCCTGGTTCTACCCGCTGCCCGGAACGCTACGCAGGGCAAAAGCGATTCTCGTCCTCCGTGCTTGCTTTTTCTCAGAAAGAGCCGTGGTGTGCGTTTTCGCCGGAAAACGCGTTTTCGGCGAAAACGTGTACGTTTGCACTTCCCGGCCACAGGGAAGCTGCTAGCCGGGAATTCTCTGCCTGGTTCTACCCGCTGCCCGGAACGCTACGCAGGGCAAAAGCGATTCTCGTCCTCCGTGCTTGCTTTTTCTCAGAAAGAGCCATGGTGTGCGTTTTCGCCGGAAAACGCGTTTTCGGCGAAAACGTGTACGTTTGCACTTCCCGGCCACAGGGAAGCTGCTAGACGGGAATTCTCTGCCTGGTTCTACCCGCTGCCCGGAACGCTACGCAGGGCAAAAGCGATTCTCGTCCTCCGTGCTTGCTTTTTCTCAGAAAGAGCCGTGGTGTGCGTTTTCGCCGGTAAACGCGTTTTCGGCCGAAAACGTGTACGTTTGCACTTCCCGGCCACAGGGAAGCTGCTAGACGGGAATTCTCTGCCTGGTTCTACCCGCTGCCCGGAACGCTACGCAGGGCAAAAGCGATTCTCGTCCTCCGTGCTTGCTTTTTCTCAGAAAGAGCCGTGGTGTGCATTTTCGCCGGAAAACGCGTTTTCGGTGAAAACGTGTACGTTTGCACTTCCCGGCCACAGGGAAGCTGCAAGCCGGGAATTCTACTGCCTGGTTCTACCCGCTGCCCGGAACACTACGCAGGGCAAAAGCGATTCTCGTCCTCCGTGCTTGCTTTTTCTCAGAAAGAGCCGTGGTGTGCGTTTTCGCCAGAAAACGCGTTTTCGGCCGAAAACGTGTACGTTTGCACTTCCCCGCCACAGGGAAGCTGCTAGCCGGGAATTCTCTGCCTGGTTCTACCCGCTGCCCGGAACGCTACGCAGGGCAAAAGCGATTCTCGTCCTCCGTGCTTGCTTTTTCTCAGAAAGAGCCGTGGTGTGCGTTTTCGCCGGAAAACGCGTTTTCGGCCGAAAACGTGTACGTTTGCACTTCCCGGCCACAGGGAAGCTGCTAGCCGGGAATTCTCTGCCTGGTTCTACCCGCTGCCCGGAACGCTACGCAGGGCAAAAGCGATTGTAGTCCTCCGTGCTTGCTTTTTCTCAGAAAGAGCCGTGGTGTGCGTTTTCGCCGGAAAACGCGTTTTCGGCAGAAAACGTGTACGTTTGCACTTCCCGGCCACAGGGAAGCTGCTAGCCGGGAATTCTCTGCCTGGTTCTACCCGCTGCCCGGAACGCTACGCAGGGCAAAAGCGATTCTCGTCCTCCGTGCTTGCTTTTTCTCAGAAAGAGCCGTGGTGTGCGTTTTCGCCGGAAAACGCGTTTTCGGCCGAAAACGTGTACGTTTGCACTTCCCCGCCACAGGGAAGCTGCTAGCCGGGAATTCTCTGCCTGGTTCTACCCGCTGCCCGGAACGCTACGCAGGGCAAAAGCGATTCTCGTCCTCCGTGCTTGCTTTTTCTCAGAAAGAGCCGTGGTGTGCGTTTTCGCCGGAAAACGCGTTTTCGGCCGAAAACGTGTACGTTTGCACTTCCCGGCCACAGGGAATCTGCTAGCCGGGAATTCTCTGCCTGGTTCTACCCGCTGCCCGGAACGCTACGCAGGGCAAAAGCGATTCTCGTCCTCCGTGCTTGCTTTTTCTCAGAAAGAGCCGTGGTGTGCGTTTTCGCCGGTAAACGCGTTTTCGGCCGAAAACGTGTACGTTTGCACTTCCCGGCCACAGGGAAGCTGCTAGCCGGGAATTCTCTGCATGGTTCTACCCGCTGCCCGGAACGCTACGCAGGGCAAAAGCGATTCTCGTCCTCCGTGCTTGCTTTTTCTCAGAAAGAGCCGTGGTGTGCGTTTTCGCCGGAAAACGCGTTTTCGGCCGAAAACGTGTACGTTTGCACTTCCCGGCCACAGGGAAGCTGCTAGACGGGAATTCTCTGCCTGGTTCTACCCGCTGCCCGGAACGCTACGCAGGGCAAAAGCGATTCTCGTCCTCCGTGCTTGTTTTTTCTCAGAAAGAGCCGTGGTGTGCGTTTTCGCCGGAAAACGCGTTTTCGGCCGAAAACGTGTACGTTTGCAAGTCCCGGCCACAGGGAAGCTGCTAGCCGGCAATTCGCTGCCTGGTTCTACCCGCTGCCCGGAACACTACGCAGGGCAATAGCGATTCTCGTCCTCCGTGCTTGCTTTTTCTCAGAAAGAGCCGTGGTGTGCGTTTTCGCCAGAAAACGCGTTTTCGGCTGAAAACGTGTACGTTTGCACTTCCCGGCCACAGGGAAGCTGCTAGCCGGGAATTCTCTGCCTGGTTCTACCCGCTGCCCGGAACGCTACGCAGGGCAAAAGCGATTCTCGTCCTCCGTGCTTGCTTTTTCTCAGAAAGAGCCGTGGTGTGCGTTTTCGCCGGAAAACGCGTTTTCGGCCGAAAACGTGTACGTTTGCACTTCCCGGCCACAGGGAAGCTGCTAGCCGGGAATTCTCTGCCTGGTTCTACCCGCTGCCCGGAACGCTACGCAGGGCAAAAGCGATTCTCGTCCTCCGTGCTTGCTTTTTCTCAGAAAGAGCCGTGGTGTGCGTTTTCGCCGGAAAACGCGTTTTCGGTGAAAACGTGTACGTTTGCACTTCCCGGCCACAGGGAAGCTGCTAGCCGGGAATTCTCTGCCTGGTTCTACCCGCTGCCCGGAACACTACGCAGGGCAAAAGCGATTCTCGTCCTCCGTGCTTGCTTTTTCTCAGAAAGAGCCGTGGTGTGCGTTTTCGCCAGAAAACGCGTTTTCGGCCGAAAACGTGTACGTTTGCACTTCCCCGCCACATGGAAGCTGCTAGCCGGGAATTCTCTGCCTGGTTCTACCCGCTGCCCGGAACGCTACGCAGGGCAAAAGCGATTCTCGTCCTCCGTGCTTGCTTTTTCTCAGAAAGAGCCGTGGTGTGCGTTTTCGCCGGAAAACGCGTTTTCGGCCGAAAACGTGTACGTTTGCACTTCCCGGCCACAGGGAAGCTGCTAGACGGGAATTCTCTGCCTGGTTCTACCCGCTGCCCGGAACGCTACGCAGGGCAAAAGAAATTCTCGTCCTCCGTGCTTGCTTTTTCTCAGAAAGAGCCGTGGTGTGCGTTTTCGCCGGAAAACGCGTTTTCGGCGAAAACGTGTACGTTTGCACTTCCCCGCCACAGGGAAGCTGCTAGCCGGGAATTCTCTGCCTGGTTCTACCCGCTGCCCGGAACACTACGCAGGGCAAAAGCGATTCTCGTCCTCCGTGCTTGCTTTTTCTCAGAAAGAGCCGTGGTGTGCGTTTTCGCCGGAAAACGCGTTTTCGGCCGAAAACGTGTACGTTTGCACTTCCCCGCCACAGGGAAGCTGCTAGCCGGGAATTCGCTGCCTGGTTCTACCCGCTGCCCGGAACGCTACGCAGGGCAAAAGCGATTCTCGTCCTCCGTGCTTGCTTTTTCTCAGAAAGAGCCGTGGTGTGCGTTTTCGCCGGAAAACGTGTTTTCGGCCGAAAACGTGTACGTTTGCACTTCCCGGCCACAGGGAAGCTGCTAGCCGGGAATTCTCTGCCTGGTTCTACCCGCTGCCGGGAACACTACGCAGGGCAAAAGCGATTCTCGTCCTCCGTGCTTGCTTTTTCTCAGAAAGAGCCGTGGTGTGCGTTTTCGCCGGAAAACGCGTTTTCGGCCGAAAACGTGTACGTTTGCACTTCCCGGCCACAGGGAAGCTGCTAGCCGGGAATTCTCTGCCTGGTTCTACCCGCTGCCCGGAACGCTACGCAGGGCGAAAGCGATTCTCGTCCTTCGTGCTTGCTTTTTCTCAGAAAGAGCCGTGGTGTGCGTTTTCGCCGGAAAACGCGTTTTCGGCCGAAAACGTGTACGTTTGCACTTCCCCGCCACAGGGAAGCTGCTAGACGGGAATTCTCTGCCTGGTTCTACCCGCTGCCAGGAACGCTACGCAGGGCAAAAGCGATTCTCGTCCTCCGTGCTTGCTTTTTCTCAGAAAGAGCCATGGTGTGCTTTTTCGCCGGAAAACGCATTTTCGGCCGAAAACGTGTACGTTTGCACTTCCCGGCCACAGGGAAGCTGCTAGCCGGCAATTCGCTGCCTATTTCTACCCGCTGCTCAGAACGCTACGCAGCGCAAAAGCGATTCTCGTCCTCCGTGCTTGCTTTTTCTCAGAAAGAGCCGTGGTGTGCGTTTTCGCCGGTAAACGCGTTTTCGGCCGAAAACGTGTACGTTTGCACTTCCCGGCCACAGGGAAGCTGCTAGCCGGGAATTCTCTGCCTGGTTCTACCCGCTGCCCGGAACGCTACGCAGGGCAAAAGCGATTCTTGTCCTCCGTGCTTGCTTTTTCTCAGAAAGAGCCGTGGTGTGAGTTTTCGCCGGAAAACGCGTTTTCGGCCGAAAACGTTTACGTTTGCACTTCCCGGCCACAGGGAAGCTGCTAGCCGGGAATTCTCTGCCTGGTTCTAACCGCTTCCCGGAACGCTACGCAGGGCAAAAGCGATTCTCGTCCTCCGTGCTTGCTTTTTCTCAGAAAGAGCCGTGGTGTGCGTTTTCGCCGCAAAACGTGTTTTCGGCGAAAACGTGTACGTTTGCACTCCCCGGCCACAGGGAAGCTGCTAGACGGGAATTCTCTGCCTGGTTCTACCCGCTGCCCGGAACGCTACGCAGGGCAAAAGCGATTCTCGTCCTCCGTGCTTGCTTTTTCTCAGAAAGAGCCGTGGTGTGCGTTTTCGCCGCAAAACGTGTTTTCGGCGAAAACGTGTACGTTTGCACTCCCCGGCCACAGGGAAGCTGCTAGCCGGGAATTCTCTGCCTGGTTCTACCCGCTGCCCGGAACGCTACGCAGGGCAAAAGCGATTCTCGTCCTCCGTGCTTGCTTTTTCTCAGAAAGAGCCGTGGTGTGCGTTTTCGCCGGAAAACGCGTTTTCGGCCGAAAACGTGTACGTTTGCACTTCCCGGCCACAGGGAAGCTGCTAGCCGGGAATTCTCTGCCTGGTTCTACCCGCTGCCCGGAACGCTACGCAGGGCAAAAGCGATTTTCGTCCTCCGTGCTTGCTTTTTCTCAGAAAGAGCCGTGGTGTGCGTTTTCGCCGGAAAACGCGTTTTCGGCCGAAAACGTGTACGTTTGCACTTCCCGGCCACAGGGAAGCTGCTAGCCGGGAATTCTCTGCCTGGTTCTACCCGCTGCCCGGAACGCTACGCAGGGCAAAAGCGATTCTCGTCCTCCGTGCTTGCTTTTTCTCAGAAAGAGCCGTGGTGTGCGTTTTCGCCGGAAAACGCGTTTTCGGCCGAAAACGTGTACGTTTGCACTTCCCCGCCACAGGGAATTTGCTAGCCGGGAATTCTCTGCCTGGTTCTACCCGCTGCCCGGAACGCTACGCAGGGCAAAAGCGATTCTCGTCCTCCGTGCTTGCTTTTTCTCAGAAAGAGCCGTGGTGTGCGTTTTCGCCGGAAAACGCGTTTTCGGCCGAAAACGTTTACGTTTGCACTTCCCGGCCACAGGGAAGCTGCTAGACGGGAATTCTCTGCCTGGTTCTACCCGCTGCCCGGAACGCTACGCAGGGCAAAAGCGATTCTCGTCCTCCGTGCTTGCTTTTTCTCAGAAAGAGCCGTGGTGTGCGTTTTCGCTGGTAAACGCGTTTTCGGCCGAAAACGTGCACGTTTGCACTTCCCCGCCACAGGGAAGCTGCTAGCCGGGAATTCTCTGCCTGGTTCTACCCGCTGCCCGGAACGCCACGCAGGGCAAAAGCGATTCTCGTCCTCCGTGCTTGCTTTTTCTCAGAAAGAGCCGTGGTGTGCGTTTTCGCGGGAAAACGCGTTTTCGGCCGAAAACGTGTATGTTTGCACTTCCCGGCCACAGGGAAGTTGCTAGCCGGGAATTCTCTGCCTGGTTCTACCCGCTGCCCGGAACGCTACGCAGGGCAAAAGCGATTCTCGTCCTCCGTGCTTGCTTTTTCTCAGAAAGAGCCGTGGTGTGCGTTTTCGCCGGAAAACGAGTTTTCGGCCGAAAACGTGTACGTTTGCACTTCCCCGCCACAGGGAAGCTGCTAGACGGGAATTCTCTGCCTGGTTCTACCCGCTGCCCGAACGCTACGCAGGGCAAAAGCGATTCTCGTCCTCCGTGCTTGCTTTTTCTCAGAAAGAGCCGTGGTGTGCGTTTTCGCCGGAAAACGCGTTTTCGGCCGAAAACGTGTACGTTTGCACTTCCCGGCCACAGGGAAGCTGCTAGACGGGAATTCTCTGCCTGGTTCTACCCGCTGCCCGGAACGCTACGCAGGGCAAAAGCGATTCTCGTCCTCCGTGCTTGCTTTTTCTCAGAAAGAGCCGTGGTGTGCGTTTTCGCCGGAAAACGCGTTTTCGGCCGAAAACGTTTACGTTTGCACTTCCCGGCCACAGGGAAGCTGCTAGCCGGGAATTCTCTGCCTGGTTCTACCCGCTGCCCGGAACGCTACGCAGGGCAAAAGCGATTCTCGTCCTCCGTGCTTGCTTTTTCTCAGAAAGAGCCGTGGTGTGCGTTTTCGCTGGTAAACGCGTTTTCGGCCGAAAACGTGTACGTTTGCACTTCCCCGCCACAGGGAAGCTGCTAGCCGGGAATTCTCTGCCTGGTTCTACCCGCTGCCCGGAACGCTACGCAGGGCAAAAGCGATTCTCGTCCTCCGTGCTTGCTTTTTCTCAGAAAGAGCCGTGGTGTGCGTTTTCGCCGGAAAACGCGTTTTCGGCCGAAAACGTGTACGTTTGCACTTCCCCGCCACAGGGAAGCTGCTAGACGGGAATTCTCTGCCTGGTTCTACCCGCTGCCCGAACGCTACGCAGGGCAAAAGCGATTCTCGTCCTCCGTGCTTGCTTTTTCTCAGAAAGAGCCGTGGTGTGCGTTTTCGCCGGAAAACGCGTTTTCGGCCGAAAACGTGTACGTTTGCACTTCCCCGCCACAGGGAAGCTTCTAGACGGGAATTCTCTGCCTGGTTCTACCCGCTGCCCGGAACGCTACGCAGGGCAAAAGCGATTCTCGTCCT
Organism: Athene noctua; assembly: GCF_965140245.1. Taxonomy (NCBI): domain Eukaryota; kingdom Metazoa; phylum Chordata; class Aves; order Strigiformes; family Strigidae; genus Athene; species Athene noctua. Next base: position 28,439 of record NW_027437699.1, read on the forward strand.
CCGTGCTTGCTTTTTCTCAGAAAGAGCCGTGGTGTGCGTTTTCGCCGGAAAACGCGTTTTCGGCCGGAAACGTTTACGTTTGCACTTCCCGGCCACAGGGAAGCTGCTAGACGGGAATTCTCTGCCTGGTTCTACCCGCTGCCCGGAACGCTACGCAGGGCAAAAGCGATTCTCGTCCTCCGTGCTTGCTTTTTCTCAGAAAGAGCCGTGTTGTGCGTTTTCGCTGGTAAACGCGTTTTCGGCCGAAAACGTGTACGTTTGCACTTCCCCGCCACAGGGAAGCTGCTAGCCGGGAATTCTCTGCCTGGTTCTACCCGCTGCCCTGAACGCTACGCAGGGCAAAAGCGATTCTCGTCCTCCGTGCTTGCCTTTTCTCAGAAAGAGCCGTGGTGTGCGTTTTTGCCGCAAAACGTGTTTTCGGCGAAAACGTGTACGTTTGCAATCCCCGGCCACAGGGAAGCTGCTAGCCGGGAATTCTCTGCCTGGTTCTACCCGCTGCCCGGAACGCTACGCAGGGCAAAAGCGATTCTCGTCCTCCGTGCTTGCTTTTTCTCAGAAAGAGCCGTGGTGTGCGTTTTCGCCGGAAAACGCGTTTTCGGCCGAAAACGTGTACGTTTGCATTTCCCGGCCACAGGGAAGCTGCTAGCCGGGAATTCTCTGCCTGGTTCTACCCGCTGCCCGGAACGCTACGCAGGGCAAAAGCGATTCTCGTTCTCCGTGCTTGCTTTTTCTCAGAAAGAGCCGTGGTGTGCGTTTTCGCCGGAAAACGCGTTTTAGGCCGAAAACGTGTACGTTTCCACTTCCCCACCACAGGGAAGCTGCTAGACGGGAATTCTCTGCCTGGTTCTACCCGCTGCCAGGAACGCTACGCAGGGCAAAAGCGATTCTCGTCCTCCGTGCTTGCTTTTTCTCAGAAAGAGCCGTGGTGTGCGTTTTCGCCGGAAAACGAGTTTTCGGCCGAAAACCTGTACGTTTGCTCTTCCCGGCCACAGGGAAGCTGCTAGCCGGGAATTCTCTGCCTGGTTCTACCCGCTGCCCGGAACGCTACGCAGGGCAAAAGCGATTCTCGTCCTCCGTGCTTGCTTTTTCTCAGAAAGAGCCGTGGTGTGCGTTTTCGCCGGAAAACGCGTTTTCGGCCGAAAACGTGTACGTTTGCACTTCCCGGCCACAGGGAAGCTGCTAGCCGGGAATTCTCTGCCTGGTTCTACCCGCTGCCCGGAACGCTACGCAGGGCAAAAGCGATTCTCGTCCTCCGTGCTTGCTTTTTCTCAGAAAGAGCCGTGGTGTGCGTTTTCGCCGGAAAACGCGTTTTCGGCCGAAAACGTGTACGTTTGCACTTCCCGGCCACAGGGAAGCTGCTAGCCGGGAATTCTCTGCCTGGTTCTACCCGCTGCCCGGAACGCTACGCAGGGCAAAAGCGATTCTCGTCCTCCGTGCTTGCTTTTTCTCAGAAAGAGCCGTGGTGTGCGTTTTCGCCGGAAAACGCGTTTTCGGCCGAAAACGTGTACGTTTGCATTTCCCGGCCACAGGGAAGCTGCTAGCCGGGAATTCTCTGCCTGGTTCTACCCGCTGCCCGGAACGCTACGCAGGGCAAAAGCGATTCTCGTCCTCCGTGCTTGCTTTTTCTCAGAAAGAGCCGTGGTGTGCGTTTTCGCCGGAAAACGCGTTTTCGGCCGAAAACGTGTACGTTTGCACTTCCCGGCCACAGGGAAGCTGCTAGCCGGGAATTCTCTGCCTGGTTCTACCCGCTGCCCGGAACGCTACGCAGGGCAAAAGCGATTCTCGTCCTCCGTGCTTGCTTTTTCTCAGAAAGAGCCGTGGTGTGCGTTTTCGTCGCAAAACGTGTTTTCGGCGAAAACGTGTACGTTTGCACTCCCCGGCCACAGGGAAGCTGCTAGCCGGGAATTCTCTGCCTGGTTCTACCCGCTGCCCGGAACGCTACGCAGGGCAAAAGCGATTCTCGTCCTCCGTGCTTGCTTTTTCTCAGAAAGAGCCGTGGTGTGCGTTTTCGCCGGAAAACGCGTTTTCGGCCGAAAACGTGTACGTTTGCATTTCCCGGCCACAGGGAAGCTGCTAGCCGGGAATTCTCTGCCTGGTTCTACCCGCTGCCCGGAACGCTACGCAGGGCAAAAGCGATTCTCGTCCTCCGTGCTTGCTTTTTCTCAGAAAGAGCCGTGGTGTGCGTTTTCGCCGGAAAACGCGTTTTCGGCCGAAAACGTGTACGTTTGCACTTCCCCGCCACAGGGAAGCTGCTAGACGGGAATTCTCTGCCTGGTTCTACCCGCTGCCCGGAACGCTACGCAGGGCAAAAGCGATTCTCGTCCTCCGTGCTTGCTTTTTCTCAGAAAGAGCCGTGGTGTGCGTTTTCGCCGGAAAACGCGTTTTCGGCCGAAAACGTGTACGTTTGCACTTCCCGGCCACAGGGAAGCTGCTAGCCGGGAATTCTCTGCCTGGTTCTACCCGCTGCCCGGAACGCTACGCAGGGCAAAAGCGATTCTCGTCCTCCGTGCTTGCTTTTTCTCAGAAAGAGCCGTGGTGTGCGTTTTCGCCAGAAAACGCGTTTTCGGCCGAAAACGTGTACGTTTGCACTTCCCGGCCACAGGGAAGCTGCTAGCCGGGAATTCTCTGCCTGGTTCTACCCGCTGCCCGGAACGCTACGCAGGGCAAAAGCGATTCTCGTCCTCCGTGCTTGCTTTTTCTCAGAAAGAGCCGTGGTGTCCGTTTTCGCCGCAAAACGTGTTTTCGGCGAAAACGTGTACGTTTGCACTCCCCGGCCACAGGGAAGCTGCTAGCCGGGAATTCTCTGCCTGGTTCTACCCGCTGCCCGGAACGCTACGCAGGGCAAAAGCGATTCTCGTCCTCCGTGCTTGCTTTTTCTCAGAAAGAGCCGTGGTGTGCGTTTTCGCCGGAAAACGCGTTTTCGGCCGAAAACGTGTACGTTTGCATTTCCCGGCCACAGGGAAGCTGCTAGCCGGGAATTCTCTGCCTGGTTCTACCCGCTGCCCGGGACGCTACGCAGGGCAAAAGCGATTCTCGTCCTCCGTGCTTGCTTTTTCTCAGAAAGAGCCGTGGTGTGCGTTTTCGCCGGAAAACGCGTTTTCGGCCGAAAACGTGTACGTTTGCACTTCCCCGCCACAGGGAAGCTGCTAGACGGGAATTCTCTGCCTGGTTCTACCCGCTGCCCGGAACGCTACGCAGGGCAAAAGCGATTCTCGTCCTCCGTGCTTGCTTTATCTCAGAAAGAGCCGTGGTGTGCGTTTTCGCCGGAAAACGCGTTTTCGGCCGAAAACGTGTACGTTTGCACTTCCCGGCCACAGGGAAGCTGCTAGCCGGGAATTCTCTGCCTGGTTCTACCCGCTGCCCGGAACGCTACGCAGGGCAAAAGCGATTCTCGTCCTCCGTGCTTGCTTTTTCTCAGAAAGAGCCGTGGTGTGCGTTTTCGCCGGAAAACGCGTTTTCGGCCGAAAACCTGTACGTTTGCACTTCCCGGCCACAGGGAAGCTGCTAGCCGGGAATTCTCTGCCTGGTTCTACCCGCTGCCCGGAACGCTACGCAGGGCAAAAGCGATTCTCGTCCTCCGTGCTTGCTTTTTCTCAGAAAGAGCCGTGGTGTGCGTTTTCGCGGGAAAACGCGTTTTCGGCCGAAAACCTGTACGTTTGCACTTCCCGGCCACAGGGAAGCTGCTAGCCCGGAATTCTCTGCCTGGTTCTACCCGCTGCCCGGAACGCTACGCAGGGCAAAAGCGATTCTCGTCCTCCGTGCTTGCTTTTTCTCAGAAAGAGCCGTGGTGTGCGTTTTCGCGGGAAAACGCGTTTTCGGCCGAAAACGTGTACGTTTGCACTTCCCGGCCACAGGGAAGCTGCTAGCCGGGAATTCTCTGCCTGGTTCTACCCGCTGCCCGGAACGCTACGCAGGGCAAAAGCGATTCTCGTCCTCCGTGCTTGCTTTTTCTCAGAAAGAGCCGTGGTGTGCGTTTTCGCCGGAAAACGCGTTTTCGGCCGAAAACGTGTACGTTTGCACTTCCCGGCCACAGGGAAGCTGCTAGCCGGGAATTCTCTGCCTGGTTCTACCCGCTGCCCGGAACGCTACGCAGGGCAAAAGCGATTCTCGTCCTCCGTGCTTGCTTTTTCTCAGAAAGAGCCGTGGTGTGCGTTTTCGTCGCAAAACGTGTTTTCGGCGAAAACGTGTACGTTTGCACTCCCCGGCCACAGGGAAGCTGCTAGCCGGGAATTCTCTGCCTGGTTCTACCCGCTGCCCGGAACGCTACGCAGGGCAAAAGCGATTCTCGTCCTCCGTGCTTGCTTTTTCTCAGAAAGAGCCGTGGTGTGCGTTTTCGCCGACAAACGCGTTTTCGGCCGAAAACGTGTACGTTTGCATTTCCCGGCCACAGGGAAGCTGCTAGCCGGGAATTCTCTGCCTGGTTCTACCCGCTGCCCGGAACGCTACGCAGGGCAAAAGCGATTCTCGTCCTCCGTGCTTGCTTTTTCTCAGAAAGAGCCGTGGTGTGCGTTTTCGCCGGAAAACGCGTTTTCGGCCGAAAACGTGTACGTTTGCACTTCCCCGCCACAGGGAAGCTGCTAGACGGGAATTCTCTGCCTGGTTCTACCCGCTGCCCGGAACGCTACGCAGGGCAAAAGCGATTCTCGTCCTCCGTGCTTGCTTTTTCTCAGAAAGAGCCGTGGTGTGCGTTTTCGCCGGAAAACGCGTTTTCGGCCGAAAACGTGTACGTTTGCACTTCCCGGCCACAGGGAAGCTGCTAGCCGGGAATTCTCTGCCTGGTTCTACCCGCTGCCCGGAACGCTACGCAGGGCAAAAGCGATTCTCGTCCTCCGTGCTTGCTTTTTCTCAGAAAGAGCCGTGGTGTGCTTTTTCGCCAGAAAACGCGTTTTCGGCCGAAAACGTGTACGTTTGCACTTCCCGGCCACAGGGAAGCTGCTAGCCGGGAATTCTCTGCCTGGTTCTACCCGCTGCCCGGAACGCTACGCAGGGCAAAAGCGATTCTCGTCCTCCGTGCTTGCTTTTTCTCAGAAAGAGCCGTGGTGTGCGTTTTCGCCGGAAAACGCGTTTTCGGCCGAAAACGTGTACGTTTGCACTTCCCCGCCACAGGGAAGCTGCTAGACGGGAATTCTCTGCCTGGTTCTACCCGCTGCCAGGAACGCTACGCAGGGCAAAAGCGATTCTCGTCCTCCGTGCTTGCTTTTTCTCAGAAAGAGCCGTGGTGTGCGTTTTCGCCGCAAAACGTGTTTTCGGCGAAAACGTGTACGTTTGCACTCCCCGGCCACAGGGAAGCTGCTAGCCGGGAATTCTCTGCCTGGTTCTACCCGCTGCCCGGAACGCTACGCAGGGCAAAAGCGATTCTCGTCCTCCGTGCTTGCTTTTTCTCAGAAAGAGCCGTGGTGTGCGTTTTCGCCGGAAAACGCGTTTTCGGCCGAAAACGTGTACGTTTGCATTTCCCGGCCACAGGGAAGCTGCTAGCCGGGAATTCTCTGCCTGGTTCTACCCGCTGCCCGGAACGCTACGCAGGGCAAAAGCGATTCTCGTCCTCCGTGCTTGCTTTTTCTCAGAAAGAGCCGTGGTGTGCGTTTTCGCCGGAAAACGCGTTTTCGGCCGAAAACGTGTACGTTTGCACTTCCCCGCCACAGGGAAGCTGCTAGACGGGAATTCTCTGCCTGGTTCTACCCGCTGCCCGGAACGCTACGCAGGGCAAAAGCGATTCTCGTCCTCCGTGCTTGCTTTTTCTCAGAAAGAGCCGTGGTGTGCCTTTTCGCGGGAAAACGCGTTTTCGGCCGAAAACCTGTACGTTTGCACTTCCCGGCCACAGGGAAGCTGCTAGCCGGGAATTCTCTGCCTGGTTCTACCCGCTGCCCGGAACGCTACGCAGGGCAAAAGCGATTCTCGTCCTCCGTGCTTGCTTTTTCTCAGAAAGAGCCGTGGTGTGCGTTTTCGCGGGAAAACGCGTTTTCGGCCGAAAACGTGTACGTTTGCACTTCCCGGCCACAGGGAAGCTGCTAGACGGGAATTCTCTGCCTGGTTCTACCCGCTGCCCGGAACGCTACGCAGGGCAAAAGCGATTCTCGTCCTCCGTGCTTGCTTTTTCTCAGAAAGAGCCGTGGTGTGCGTTTTCGCCGGAAAACGCGTTTTCGGCCGAAAACGTGTACGTTTGCACTTCCCCGCCACAGGGAAGCTGCTAGACGGGAATTCTCTGCCTGGTTCTACCCGCTTCCAGGAACGCTACGCAGGGCAAAAGCGATTCTCGTCCTCCGTGCTTGCTTTTTCTCAGAAAGGGCCATGGTGTGCTTTTTCGCCGGAAAACGCGTTTTCGGCCGAAAACGTGTACGTTTGCACTTCCCCGCCACAGGGAAGATGCTAGCCGGGAATTCTCTGCCTGGTTCTACCCGCTGCCCGGAACGCTACGCAGGGCAAAAGCGATTCTCGTCCTCCGTGCTTGCTTTTTCTCAGAAAGAGCCGTGGTGTGCGTTTTCGCGGGAAAACGCGTTTTCGGCCGAAAACGTGTACGTTTGCACTTCCCGGCCACAGGGAAGCTGCTAGACGGGAATTCTCTGCCTGGTTCTACCCGCTGCCCGGAACGCTACGCAGGGCAAGAGCGATTCTCGTCCTCCGTGCTTGCTTTTTCTCAGAAAGAGCCGTGGTGTGCGTTTTCGCCGGAAAACGCGTTTTCGGCCGAAAACGTGTACGTTTGCACTTCCCGGCCACAGGGAAGCTGCTAGCCGGGAATTCTCTGCCTGGTTCTACCCGCTGCCCGGAACGCTACGCAGGGCAAAAGCGATTCTCGTCCTCCGTGCTTGCTTTTTCTCAGAAAGAGCCGTGGTGTGCGTTTTCGCCGGAAAACGCGTTTTCGGCCGAAAACGTGTACGTTTGCACTTCCCCGCCACAGGGAAGCTGCTAGACGGGAATTCTCTGCCTGGTTCTACCCGCTGCCCGGAACGCTACGCAGGGCAAAAGCGATTCTCGTCCTCCGTGCTTGCTTTTTCTCAGAAAGAGCCGTGGTGTGCGTTTTCGCCGGAAAACGCGTTTTCGGCCGAAAACGTGTACGTTTGCACTTCCCCGCCACAGGGAAGCTGCTAGACGGGAATTCTCTGCCTGGTTCTACCCGCTGCCCGGAACGCTACGCAGGGCAAAAGCGATTCTCGTCCTCCGTGCTTGCTTTTTCTCAGAAAGAGCCGTGGTGTGCGTTTTCGCCGGAAAACGCGTTTTCGGCCGAAAACGTGTACGTTTGCACTTCCCCGCCACAGGGAAGCTGCTAGCCGGGAATTCTCTGCCTGGTTCTACCCGCTGCCCGGAACGCTACGCAGGGCAAAAGCGATTCTCGTCCTCCGTGCTTGCTTTTTCTCAGAAAGAGCCGTGGTGTGCGTTTTCGCCGGAAAACGCGTTTTCGGCCGAAAACGTGTACGTTTGCACTTCCCGGCCACAGGGAAGCTGCTAGACGGGAATTCTCTGCCTGGTTCTACCCGCTGCCCGGAACGCTACGCAGGGCAAAAGCGATTCTCGTCCTCCGTGCTTGCTTTTTCTCAGAAAGAGCCGTGGTGTGCGTTTTCGCGGGAAAACGCGTTTTCGGCCGAAAACGTGTACGTTTGCACTTCCCGGCCACAGGGAAGCTGCTAGCCGGGAATTCTCTGCCTGGTTCTACCCGCTGCCCGGAACGCTACGCAGGGCAAAAGCGATTCTCGTCCTCCGTGCTTGCTTTTTCTCAGAAAGAGCCGTGGTGTGCGTTTTCGCCGGAAAACGCGTTTTCGGCCGAAAACGTGTACGTTTGCACTTCCCGGCCACAGGGAAGCTGCTAGCCGGGAATTCTCTGCCTGGGTCTACCCGCTGCCCGGAACGCTACGCAGGGCAAAAGCGATTCTCGTCCTCCGTGCTTGCTTTTTCTCAGAAAGAGCCGTGGTGTGCGTTTTCGCCGGTAAACGCGTTTTCGGCCGAAAACGTGTACGTTTGCACTTCCCCGCCACAGGGAAGCTGCTAGCCGGGAATTCTCTGCCTGGTTCTACCCGCTGCCCGGAACGCTACGCAGGGCAAAAGCGATTCTCGTCCTCCGTGCTTGCTTTTTCTCAGAAAGAGCCGTGGTGTGCGTTTTCGCCGGAAAACGCGTTTTCGGCCGAAAACGTGTACGTTTGCACTTCCCCGCCACAGGGAAGCTGCTAGACGGGAATTCTCTGCCTGGTTCTACCCGCTGTCCGGAACGCTACGCAGGGCAAAAGCGATTCTCGTCCTCCGTGCTTGCTTTTTCTCAGAAAGAGCCGTGGTGTGCGTTTTCGCCGTAAAACGCGTTTTCGGCCGAAAACGTGTACGTTTGCACTTCCCCGCCACAGGGAAGCTGCTAGCCGGGAATTCTCTGCCTGGTTCTACCCGCTGCCCGGAACGCTACGCAGGGCAAAAGCGATTCTCGTCCTCCGCGCTTGCTTTTTCTCAGAAAGAGCCGTGGTGTGCGTTTTCGCCGGAAAACGCGTTTTCGTCCGAAAACGTTTACGTTTGCACTTCCCGGCCACAGGGAAACTGCTAGCCGGGAATTCTCTGCCTGGTTCTACCCGCTGCCCGGAACGCTACGCAGGGCAAAAGCGATTCTCGTCCTCCGTGCTTGCTTTTTCTCAGAAAGAGCCGTGGTGTGCGTTTTCGCCGCAAAATGTTTTTCGGCGAAAACGTGTACGTTTGCACTTCCCCGCCACAGGGAAGCTGCTAGACGGGAATTCTCTGCCTGGTTCTACCCGCTGCCCGGAACGCTACGCAGGGCAAAAGCGATTCTCGTCCTCCGTGCTTCCTTTTTCTCAGAAAGAGCCGTGGTGTGCGTTTTCGCCGGAAAACGTTTTTCGGCGAAAACGTGTACGTTTGCACTCCCCGGCCACAGGGAAGCTGCTAGCCGGGAATTCTCTGCCTGGTTCTACCCGCTGCCCGGAACGCTACGCAGGGCAAAAGCGATTCTCGTCCTCCGTGCTTGCTTTTTCTCAGAAAGAGCCGTGGTGTGCGTTTTCGCCGGAAAACGCGTTTTCGGCCGAAAACGTGTACGTTTGCACTTCCCGGCCACAGGGAAGCTGCTAGCCGGGAATTCTCTGCCTGGTTCTACCCGCTGCCCGGAACGCTACGCAGGGCAAAAGCGATTCTCGTCCTCCGTGCTTGCTTTTTCTCAGAAAGAGCCGTGGTGTGCGTTTTCGCCGGAAAACGCGTTTTCGGCCGAAAACGTGTACGTTTGCACTTCCCGGCCACAGGGAAGCTGCTAGACGGGAATTCTCTGCCTGGTTCTACCCGCTGCCCGGAACGCTACGCAGGGCAAAAGCGATTCTCGTCCTCCGTGCTTGCTTTTTCTCAGAAAGAGCCGTGGTGTGCGTTTTCGCCGGAAAACGCGTTTTCGGCCGAAAACGTGTACGTTTGCATTTCCCGGCCACAGGGAAGCTGCTAGCCGGGAATTCTCTGCCTGGTTCTACCCGCTGCCCGGAACGCTACGCAGGGCAAAAGCGATTCTCGTCCTCCGTGCTTGCTTTTTCTCAGAAAGAGCCGTGGTGTGCGTTTTCGCCGGAAAACGCGTTTTCGGCCGAAAACGTGTACGTTTGCACTTCCCGGCCACAGGGAAGCTGCTAGCCGGGAATTCTCTGCCTGGTTCTACCCGCTGCCCGGAACGCTACGCAGGGCAAAAGCGATTCTCGTCCTCCGTGCTTGCTTTTTCTCAGAAAGAGCCGTGGTGTGCGTTTTCGTCGCAAAACGTGTTTTCGGCGAAAACGTGTACGTTTGCACTCCCCGGCCACAGGGAAGCTGCTAGCCGGGAATTCTCTGCCTGGTTCTACCCGCTGCCCGGAACGCTACGCAGGGCAAAAGCGATTCTCGTCCTCCGTGCTTGCTTTTTCTCAGAAAGAGCCGTGGTGTGCGTTTTCGCCGGAAAACGCGTTTTCGGCCGAAAACGTGTACGTTTGCATTTCCCGGCCACAGGGAAGCTGCTAGCCGGGAATTCTCTGCCTGGTTCTACCCGCTGCCCGGAACGCTACGCAGGGCAAAAGCGATTCTCGTCCTCCGTGCTTGCTTTTTCTCAGAAAGAGCCATGGTGTGCTTTTTCGCCGGAAAACGCGTTTTCGGCCGAAAACGTGTACGTTTGCACTTCCCGGCCACAGGGAAGCTGCTAGCCGGCAATTCGCTGCCTATTTGTACCCGCTGCTCAGAACGCTACGCAGGGCAAAAGCGATTCTCGTCCTCCGTGCTTGCTTTTTCTCAGAAAGAGCTGTGGTGTGCGTTTTCGCCGCAAAACGCATTTTCGGCCGAAAACGTGTACGTTTGCACTTCCCCGCCACAGGGAAGCTGCTAGCAGGGAATTCGCTGCCTGGTTCTACCCGCTGCCCGGAACGCTACGCAGGGCAAAAGCGATTCTCGTCCTCCGTGCTTGCTTTTTCTCAGAAAGAGCCATGGTGTGCGTTTTCGCCGGAAAACGAGTTTTCGGCCGAAAACGTGTACGTTTGCACTTCCCGGCCACAGGGAAGCTGCTAGCCGGGAATTCTCTGCCTGGTTCTACCCGCTGCCCGGAACGCTACGCAGGGCAAAAGCGATTCTCGTCCTCCGTGCTTGCTTTTTCTCAGAAAGAGCCGTGGTGTGCGTTTTCGCCGGAAAACGCCTTTTTCGGCCGAAAACGTTTACGTTTGCACTTCCCGGCCACAGGGAAGCTGCTAGACGGGAATTCTCTGCCTGGTTCTACCCGCTGCCCGGAACGCTACGCAGGGCAAAAGCGATTCTCGTCCTCCGTGCTTGCTTTTTCTCAGAAAGAGCCGTGGTGTGCGTTTTCGCCGGAAAACGCGTTTTCGGCCGAAAACGTGTACGTTTGCACTTCCCCGCCACAGGGAAGCTGCTAGCCGGGAATTCTCTGCCTGGTTCTACCCGCTGCCCGGAACGCTACGCAGGGCAAAAGCGATTCTCGTCCTCCGTGCTTGCTTTTTCTCAGAAAGAGCCGTGGTGTGCGTTTTCGCCGGAAAACGAGTTTTCGGCCGAAAACGTGTACGTTTGCACTTCCCCGCCACAGGGAAGCTGCTAGCCGGGAATTCTCTGCCTGGTTCTACCCGCTGCCCGGAACGCTACGCAGGGCAAAAGCGATTCTCGTCCTCCGTGCTTGCTTTTTCTCAGAAAGAGCCATGGTGTGCTTTTTCGCCGGAAAACGCGTTTTCTGCCGAAAACGTGTACGTTCGCACTTCCCGGCCACAGGGAAGCTGCTAGCCGGGAATTCTCTGCCTGGTTCTACCCGCTGCCCGGAACGCTACGCAGGGCAAAAGCGATTCTCGTCCTCCGTGCTTGCTTTTTCTCAGAAAGAGCCGTGGTGTGCGTTTTCGCCGGAAAACGCGTTTTCGGCCGAAAACGTGTACGTTTGCACTTCCCGGAAACAGGGAAGCTGCTAGACGGGAATTCTCTGCCTGGTTCTACCCGCTGCCCGCAACGCTACGCAGGGCAAAACCGATTCTCGTCCTCCGTGCTTGCTTTTTCTCAGGAAGTGCCGTGGTGTGCGTTTTCACCGGAAAACGCGTTTTCGGCCGAAAACGTGTACGTTTGCACTTCCCGGCCACAGGGAAGCTGCTAGCCGGGAATTCTCTGCCTGGTTCTACCCGCTGCCCGGAACGCCACGCAGGACAAAAGCGATTCTCGTCCTCCGTGCTTGCTTTTTCTCAGAAAGAGCCATGGTGTGCTTTTTCGCCGGAAAACGCGTTTTCGGCTGAAAATGTGTACGTTTGCACTTCCCGGCCACAGGGAAGCTGCTAGCCGGGAATTCTCTGCCTCTTTCTACCCGCTGCCGGGAACGCTACGCAGGGCAAAAGCGATTCTCGTCCTCCGTGCTTGCTTTTTCTCAGAAAGAGCCGTGGTGTGCGTTTTCGCCGGAAAACGCGTTTTCGGCCGAAAACGTGTACGTTTGCACTTCCCGGCCACAGGGAAGCTGCTAGACGGGAATTCTCTGCCTGGTTCTACCCGCTGCCCGGAACGCTACGCAGGGCAAAAGCGATTCTCGTCCTCCGTGCTTGCTTTTTCTCAGAAAGAGCCGTGGTGTGCGTTTTCGCCAGAAAACGCGTTTTCGGCCGAAAACGTGTACGTTTGCACTTCCCGGCCACAGGGAAGCTGCTAGCCGGGAATACTCTGCCTGGTTCTACCCGCTGCCCGGAACGCTACGCAGGGCAAAAGCGATTCTCGTCCTCCGTGCTTGCTTTTTCTCAGAAAGAGCCGTGGTGTGCTTTTTCGCCGGAAAACGCGTTTTCGGCCGAAAACGTGTACGTTTGCACTTCCCGGCCACAGGGAAGCTGCTAGCCGGCAATTCGCTGCCTATTTGTACCCGCTGCTCAGAACGCTACGCAGGGCAAAAGCGATTATCGTCCTCCGTGCTTGCTTTTTCTCAGAAAGAGCCGTGGTGTGCGTTTTCGCCAGAAAACGCTTTTTCGGCCGAAAACGTGTACGTTTGCACTTCCCGGCCACAGGGAAGCTGCTAGCCGGGAATTCTCTGCCTGGTTCTACCCGCTGCCCGGAACGCTACGCAGGGCAAAAGCGATTCTCATCCTCCGTGCTTGCTTTTTCTCAGAAAGAGCCGTGGTGTGCGTTTTCGCCGGAAAACGCGTTTTCGGCCGAAAACGTGTACGTTTGCACTTCCCCGCCACAGGGAAGCTGCTAGACGGGAATTCTCTGCCTGGTTCTACCCGCTGCCCGGAACGCTACGCAGGGCAAAAGCGATTCTCGTCCTCCGTGCTTGCTTTTTCTCAGAAAGAGCCGTGGTGTGCGTTTTCGCCGCAAAACGCATTTTCGGCCGAAAACGTGTACGTTTGCACTTCCCCGCCACAGGGAAGCTGCTAGCAGGGAATTCGCTGCCTGGTTCTACCCGCTGCCCGGAACGCTACGCAGGGCAAAAGCGATTCTCGTCCTCCGTGCTTGCTTTTTCTCAGAAAGAGCCATGGTGTTCGTTTTCGCCGGAAAACGAGTTTTCGGCCGAAAACGTGTACGTTTGCACTTCCCGGCCACAGGGAAGCTGCTAGCCGGGAATTCTCTGCCTGGTTCTACCCGCTGCCCGGAACGCTACGCAGGGCAAAAGCGATTCTCGTCCTCCGTGCTTGCTTTTTCTCAGAAAGAGCCGTGGTGTGCGTTTTCGCCGGAAAACGCCTTTTTCGGCCGAAAACGTTTACGTTTGCACTTCCCGGCCACAGGGAAGCTGCTAGACCGGAATTCTCTGCCTGGTTCTACCCGCTGCCCGGAACGCTACGCAGGGCAAAAGCGATTCTCGTCCTCCGTGCTTGCTTTTTCTCAGAAAGAGCCGTGGTGTGCGTTTTCGCCGGAAAACGCGTTTTCGTCCGAAAACGTGTACGTTTGCACTTCCCCGCCACAGGGAAGCTGCTAGCCGGGAATTCTCTGCCTGCTTCTACCCGCTGCCCGGAACGCTACGCAGGGCAAAAGCGATTATCGTCCTCCGTGCTTGCTTTTTCTCAGAAAGAGCCGTGGTGTGCGTTTTCACCGGAAAACGATTTTCCGGCCGAAAACGTGTACGTTTGCACTTCCCGGCCACAGGGAAGCTGCTAGACGGGAATTCTCTGCCTGGTTCTACCCGCTGCCCGGAACGCTACGCAGGGCAAAAGCGATTCTCGTCCTCCGTGCTTGCTTTTTCTCAGAAAGAGCCGTGGTGTGCGTTTTCGCCGGAAAACGCGTTTTCGGCCGAAAACGTGTACGTTTGCACTTCCCGGCCACAGGGAAGCTGCTAGCCGGGAATTCTCTGCCTGGTTCTACCCGCTGCCCGGTATGCTACGCAGAGCAAAAGCGATTCTCGTCCTCCGTGCTTGCTTTATCTCAGAAAGAGCCATGGTGTGCGTTTTCGCCGGAAAACGCGTTTTCGGCCGAAAACGTGTACGTTTGCACTTCCCCGCCACAGGGAAGCTGCTAGCCGGGAATTCTCTGCCTGGTTCTACCCGCTGCCCGGAACGCTACGCAGGGCAAAAGCGATTCTCGTCCTCCGTGCTTGCTTTTTCTCAGAAAGAGCCGTGGTGTGCGTTTTCGCCGGAAAACGCCTTTTTCGGCCGAAAATGGTTACGTTTGCACTTCCCGGCCACAGGGAAGCTGCTAGACGGGAATTCTCTGCCTGGTTCTACCCGCTGCCCGGAACGCTACGCAGGGCAAAAGCGATTCTCGTCCTCCGTGCTTGCTTTTTCTCAGAAAGAGCCGTGGTGTGCGTTTTCGCCGGAAAACGCGTTTTCGGCCGAAAACGTGTACGTTTGCACTTCCCGGCCACAGGGAAGCTGCTAGCCGGGAATTCGCTGCCTGGTTCTACCCGCTGCCCGGAACGCTACGCAGGGCAAAAGCGATTCTCGTCCTCCGTGCTTGCTTTTTCTCAGAAAGAGCCGTGGTGTGCGTTTTCGCCGGAAAACGCGTTTTCGGCCGAAAACGTGTACGTTTGCACTTCCCGGCCACAGGGAAGCTGCTAGCCGGGAATTCTCTGCCTGGTTCTACCCGCTGCCCGGAACGCTACGCAGGGCAAAAGCGATTCTCGTCCTCCGTGCTTGCTTTTTCTCAGAAAGAGCCGTGGTGTGCGTTTTCGCCGGAAAACGCGTTTTCGGCAGAAAACGTGTACGTTTGCACTTCCCGGCCACATGGAAGCTGCTAGCCGGGAATTCTCTGCCTGGTTCTACCCGCTGCCCGGAACGCTACGCAGGGCAAAAGCGATTCTCGTCCTCCGTGCTTGCTTTTTCTCAGAAAGAGCCGTGGTGTGCGTTTTCGCCGGAAAACGCGTTTTCGGCCGAAAACGTGTACGTTTGCACTTCCCCGCCACAGGGAAGCTGCTAGCCGGGAATTCTCTGCCTGGTTCTACCCGCTGCCCGGAACGCTACGCAGGGCAAAAGCGATTCTCGTCCTCCGTGCTTGCTTTTTCTCAGAAAGAGCCGTGGTGTGCGTTTTCGCCGGAAAACTCTTTTTCGGCCGAAAACGTTTACGTTTGCACTTCCCGGCCACAGGGAAGCTGCTAGACGGGAATTCTCTGCCTGGTTCTACCCGCTGCCCGGAACGCTACGCAGGGCAAAAGCGATTCTCGTCCTCCGTGCTTGCTTTTTCTCAGAAAGAGCCGTGGTGTGCGTTTTCGCCGGAAAACGCGTTTTCGGCCGAAAACGTGTACGTTTGCACTTCCCGGCCACAGGGAAGCTGCTAGCCGGGAATTCTCTGCCTGGTTCTACCCGCTGCCCGGAACGCTACGCAGGGCAAAAGCGATTCTCGTCCTCCGTGCTTGCTTTTTCTCAGAAAGAGCCGTGGTGTGCGTTTTCGCCGGAAAACGCGTTTTCGGCCGAAAACGTGTACGTTTGCACTTCCCGGCCACAGGGAAGCTGCTAGCCGGGAATTCTCTGCCTGGTTCTACCCGCTGCCCGGAACGCTACGCAGGGCAAAAGCGATTCTCGTCCTCCGTGCTTGCTTTTTCTCAGAAAGAGCCGTGGTGTGCGTTTTCGCCGGAAAACGCGTTTTCGGCCGGAAACGTGTACGTTTGCACTTCCCGGCCGCAGGGAAGCTGCTAGCCGGCAATTCGCTGCCTGGTTCTACCCGCTGCTCAGAACGCTACGCAGGGCAAAAGCGATTCTCGTCCTCCGTGCTTGCTTTTTCTCAGAAAGAGCCGTGGTGTGCGTTTTCGCCGGAAAACGCGTTTTCGGCAGAAAACGTGTACGTTTGCACTTCCCCGCCACAGGGAAGCTGCTAGCCGGGAATTCTCTGCCTGGTTCTACCCGCTGCCCGGAACGCTACGCAGGGCAAAAGCGATTCTCGTCCTCCGTGCTTGCTTTTTCTCAGAAAGAGCCGTGGTGTGCGTTTTCGCCGGAAAACGCGTTTTCGGCCGAAAACGTGTACGTTTGCACTTCCCGGCCACAGGGAAGCTGCTAGCCGGGAATTCTCTGCCTGGTTCTACCCGCTGCCCGGAACGCTACGCAGGGCAAAAGCGATTCTCGTCCTCCGTGCTTGCTTTTTCTCAGAAAGAGCCGTGGTGTGCGTTTTCGCCGGAAAACGCGTTTTCGGCAGAAAACGTGTACGTTTGCACTTCCCGGCCACATGGAAGCTGCTAGCCGGGAATTCTCTGCCTGGTTCTACCCGCTGCCCGGAACGCTACGCAGGGCAAAAGCGATTCTCGTCCTCCGTGCTTGCTTTTTCTCAGAAAGAGCCGTGGTGTGCGTTTTCGCCGGAAAACGCGTTTTCGGCCGAAAACGTGTACGTTTGCACTTCCCCGCCACAGGGAAGCTGCTAGCCGGGAATTCTCTGCCTGGTTCTACCCGCTGCCCGGAACGCTACGCAGGGCAAAAGCGATTCTCGTCCTCCGTGCTTGCTTTTTCTCAGAAAGAGCCGTGGTGTGCGTTTTCGCCGGAAAACTCTTTTTCGGCCGAAAACGTTTACGTTTGCACTTCCCGGCCACAGGGAAGCTGCTAGACGGGAATTCTCTGCCTGGTTCTACCCGCTGCCCGGAACGCTACGCAGGGCAAAAGCGATTCTCGTCCTCCGTGCTTGCTTTTTCTCAGAAAGAGCCATGGTGTGCTTTTTCTCCGGAAAACGCGTTTTCGGCCGGAAACGTGTACGTTTGCACTTCCCGGCCGCAGGGAAGCTGCTAGCCGGCAATTCGCTGCCTATTTCTACCCGCTGCTCAGAACGCTACGCAGGGCAAAAGCGATTCTCGTCCTCCGTGCTTGCTTTTTCTCAGAAAGAGCCGTGGTGTGCGTTTTCGCCGGAAAACGCGTTTTCGGCCGAAAACGTGTACGTTTGCACTTCCCGGCCGCAGGGAAGCTGCTAGCCGGGAATTCTCTGCCTGGTTCTACCCGCTGCCCGGAACGCTACGCAGGGCAAAAGCGATTCTCGTCCTCCGTGCTTGCTTTTTCTCAGAAAGAGCCGTGGTGTGCGTTTTCGCCGGAAAACGCGTTTTCGGCCGAAAACGTGTACGTTTGCACTTCCCCGCCACAGGGAAGCTGCTAGACGGGAATTCTCTGCCTGGTTCTACCCGCTGCCCGGAACGCTACGCAGGGCAAAAGCGATTCTCGTCCTCCGTGCTTGCTTTTTCTCAGAAAGAGCCGTGGTGTGTGTTTTCGCCGCAAAACGCGTTTTCGGCCGAAAACGTTTAGGTTTGCACTTCCCCGCCACAGGGAAGCTGCTAGCCGGGAATTCTCTGCCTGGTTCTACCCGCTGCCCGGAACGCTACGCAGGGCAAAAGCGATTCTCGTCCTCCGTGCTTGCTTTTTCTCAGAAAGAGCCGTGGTGTGCGTTTTCGCCGGAAAACGCGTTTTCGGCCGAAAACGTGTACGTTTGCACTTCCCGGCCACAGGGAAGCTGCTAGCCGGGAATTCTCTGCCTGGTTCTACCCGCTGCCCGGAACGCTACGCAGGGCAAAAGCGATTCTCGTCCTCCGTGCTTGCTTTTTCTCAGAAAGAGCCGTGGTGTGCGTTTTCGCCGGAAAACGCGTTTTCGGCCGAAAACGTGTACGTTTGCACTTCCCGGCCACATGGAAGCTGCTAGCCGGGAATTCTCTGCCTGGTTCTACCCGCTGCCCGGAACGCTACGCAGGGCAAAAGCGATTCTCGTCCTCCGTGCTTGCTTTTTCTCAGAAAGAGCCGTGGTGTGCATTTTCGCCAGAAAACGCGTTTTCGGCCGAAAACGTGTACGTTTGCACTTCCCCGCCACAGGGAAGCTGCTAGCCGGGAATTCTCTGCCTGGTTCTACCCGCTGCCCGGAACGCTACGCAGGGCAAAAGCGATTCTCGTCCTCCGTGCTTGCTTTTTCTCAGAAAGAGCCGTGGTGTGCGTTTTCGCCGGAAAACGCGTTTTCGGCCGAAAACGTGTACGTTTGCACTTCCCGGCCACAGGGAAGCTGCTAGCCGGGAATTCTCTGCCTGGTTCTACCCGCTGCCCGGAACGCTACGCAGGACAAAAGCGATTCTCGTCCTCCGTGCTTGCTTTTTCTCAGAAAGAGCCGTGGTGTGCGTTTTCGCCGCAAAACGTGTTTTCGGCGAAAACGTGTACGTTTGCACTTCCCGGCCACAGGGAAGCTGCTAGCCGGGAATTCTCTGCCTGGTTCTACCCGCTGCCCGGAACGCTACGCAGGGCACAAGCGATTCTCGTCCTCCGTGCTTGCTTTTTCTCAGAAAGAGCCATGGTGTGCTTTTTCTCCGGAAAACGCGTTTTCGGCCGGAAACTTGTACGTTTGCACTTCCCGGCCGCAGGGAAGCTGCTAGCCGGCAATTCGCTGCCTATTTCTACCCGCTGCTCAGAACGCTACGCAGGGCAAAAGCGATTCTCGTCCTCCGTGCTTGCTTTTTCTCAGAAAGAGCCGTGGTGTGCGTTTTCGCCGGAAAACGCGTTTTCGGCCGAAAACGTGTACGTTTGCACTTCCCGGCCACAGGGAAGCTGCTAGACGGGAATTCTCTGCCTGGTTCTACCCGCTGCCCGGAACGCTACGCAGGGCAAAAGCGATTCTCGTCCTCCGTGCTTGCTTTTTCTCAGAAAGAGCCGTGGTGTGCGTTTTCGCCGGAAAACTCTTTTTCGGCCGAAAACGTTTACGTTTGCACTTCCCGGCCACAGGAAAGCTGCTAGACGGGAATTCTCTGCCTGGTTCTACCCGCTGCCCGGAACGCTACGCAGGGCAAAAGCGATTCTCGTCCTCCGTGCTTGCTTTTTCTCAGAAAGAGCCGTGGTGTGCGTTTTCGCCGGAAAACGCGTTTTCGGCCGAAAACGTGTACGTTTGCACTTCCCCGCCACAGGGAAGCTGCTAGCCGGGAATTCTCTGCCTGGTTCTACCCGCTGCCCGGAACGCTACGCAGGGCAAAAGCGATTGTCGTCCTCCGTGCTTGCTTTTTCTCAGAAAGAGCCGTGGTGTGCGTTTTCGCCGGAAAACGCGTTTTCGGCGAAAAAGTGTACGTTTGCACTTCCCGGCCACAGGGAAGCTGCTAGCCGGGAATTCTCTGCCTGGTTCTACCCGCTGCCCGGAACACTACGCAGGGCAAAAGCGATTCTCGTCCTCCGTGCTTGCTTTTTCTCAGAAAGAGCCATGGTGTGCATTTTCGCCAGAAAACGCGTTTTCGGCCGAAAACGTGTACGTTTGCACTTCCCCGCCACAGGGAAGCTGCTAGCCGGGAATTCTCTGCCTGGTTCTACCCGCTGCCCGGAACGCTACGCAGGGCAAAAGCGATTCTCGTCCTCCGTGCTTGCTTTTTCTCAGAAAGAGCCGTGGTGTGCGTTTTCGCCGGAAAACGCGTTTTCGGCCGAAAACGTGTACGTTTGCAGTTCCCGGCCACAGGGAAGCTGCTAGCCGGGAATTCTCTGCCTGGTTCTACCCGCTGCCCGGAACGCTACGCAGGACAAAAGCGATTCTCGTCCTCCGTGCTTGCTTTTTCTCAGAAAGAGCCGTGGTGTGCGTTTTCGCCGCAAAACGTGTTTTCGGCGAAAACGTGTACGTTTGCACTTCCCGGCCACAGGGAAGCTGCTAGCCGGGAATTCTCTGCCTGGTTCTACCCGCTGCCCGGAACACTACGCAGGGCAAAAGCGATTCTCGTCCTCCGTGCTTGCTTTTTCTCAGAAAGAGCCGTGGTGTGCGTTTTCGCCGGAAAACGCGTTTTCGGCCGAAAACGTGTACGTTTGCAATTCCCGGTCACAGGGAAGCTGCTAGACGGGAATTCTCTGCCTGGTTCTACCCGCTGCCCGGAACGCTACGCAGGGCAAAAGCGATTCTCGTCCTCCGTGCTTGCTTTTTCTCAGAAAGAGCCGTGGTGTGCGTTTTCGCCGGAAAACGCGTTTTCGGCGAAAACGTGTACGTTTGCACTTCCCGGCCACAGGGAAGCTGCTAGCCGGGAATTCTCTGCCTGGTTCTACCCGCTGCCCGGAACACTACGCAGGGCAAAAGCGATTCTCGTCCTCCGTGCTTGCTTTTTCTCAGAAAGAGCCGTGGTGTGCATTTTCGCCAGAAAACGCGTTTTCGGCCGAAAACGTGTACGTTTGCACTTCCCCGCCACAGGGAAGCTGCTAGCCGGGAATTCTCTGCCTGGTTCTACCCGCTGCCCGGAACGCTACGCAGGGCAAAAGCGATTCTCGTCCTCCGTGCTTGCTTTTTCTCAGAAACAGCCGTGGTGTGCGTTTTCGCCGGAAAACGCGTTTTCGGCCGAAAACGTGTACGTTTGCAGTTCCCGGCCACAGGGAAGCTGCTAGCCGGGAATTCTCTGCCTGGTTCTACCCGCTGCCCGGAACGCTACGCAGGACAAAAGCGATTCTCGTCCTCCGTGCTTGCTTTTTCTCAGAAAGAGCCGTGGTGTGCGTTTCCGCCGCAAAACGTGTTTTCGGCGAAAACGTGTACGTTTGCACTTCCCGGCCACAGGGAAGCTGCTAGCCGGGAATTCTCTGCCTGGTTCTACCCGCTGCCCGGAACGCTACGCAGGGCAAAAGCGATTCTCGTCCTCCGTGCTTTCTTTTTCTCAGAAAGAGCCGTGGTGTGCGTTTTCGCCGGTAAACGCGTTTTCGGCCGAAAACGTGTACGTTTGCACTTCCCGGCCGCAGGGAAGCTGCTAGCCGGCAATTCGCTGCCTATTTCTACCCGCTGCTCAGAACGCTACGCAGGGCAAAAGCGATTCTCGTCCTCCGTGCTTGCTTTTTCTCAGAAAGAGCCGTGGTGTGCGTTTTCGCCGGAAAACGCGTTTTCGGCCGAAAACGTGTACGTTTGCACTTCCCGGCCGCAGGGAAGCTGCTAGCCGGGAATTCTCTGCCTGGTTCTACCCGCTGCCCGGAACGCTACGCAGGGCAAAAGCGATTCTCGTCCTCCGTGCTTGCTTTTTCTCAGAAAGAGCCGTGGTGTGCGTTTTCGCCGGAAAACGCGTTTTCGGCCGAAAACGTGTACGTTTGCACTTCCCCGCCACAGGGAAGCTGCTAGACGGGAATTCTCTGCCTGGTTCTACCCGCTGCCCGGAACGCTACGCAGGGCAAAAGCGATTCTCGTCCTCCGTGCTTGCTTTTTCTCAGAAAGAGCCGTGGTGTGCGTTTTCGCCGGAAAACGCGTTTTCGGCCGAAAACGTGTACGTTTGCACTTCCCCGCCACAGGGAAGCTGCTAGCCGGGAATTCTCTGCCTGGTTCTACCCGCTGCCCGGAACGCTACGCAGGGCAAAAGCGATTCTCGTCCTCCGTGCTTGCTTTTTCTCAGAAAGAGCCGTGGTGTGCGTTTTCGCCGGAAAACGCGTTTTCGGCCGAAAACGTGTACGTTTGCAATTCCCGGCCACAGGGAAGATGCTAGACGGGAATTCTCTGCCTGGTTCTACCCGCTGCCCGGAACGCTACGCAGGGCAAAAGCGATTCTCGTCCTCCGTGCTTGCTTTTTCTCAGAAAGAGCCGTGGTGTGCGTTTTCGCCGGAAAACGCGTTTTCGGCGAAAACGTGTACGTTTGCACTTCCCGGCCACAGGGAAGCTGCTAGCCGGGAATTCTCTGCCTGGTTCTACCCGCTGCCCGGAACACTACGCAGGGCAAAAGCGATTCTCGTCCTCCGTGCTTGCTTTTTCTCAGAAAGAGCCGTGGTGTGCGTTTTCGCCAGAAAACGCGTTTTCGGCCGAAAACGTGTACGTTTGCACTTCCCCGCCACAGGGAAGCTGCTAGCCGGGAATTCTCTGCCTGGTTCTACCCGCTGCCCGGAACGCTACGCAGGGCAAAAGCGATTCTCGTCCTCCGTGCTTGCTTTTTCTCAGAAAGAGCCGTGGTGTGCGTTTTCGCCGGAAAACGCGTTTTCGGCCGAAAACGTGTACGTTTGCACTTCCCGGCCACAGGGAAGCTGCTAGCCGGGAATTCTCTGCCTGGTTCTACCCGCTGCCCGGAACGCTACGCAGGGCAAAAGCGATTGTCGTCCTCCGTGCTTGCTTTTTCTCAGAAAGAGCCGTGGTGTGCGTTTTCGCCGGAAAACGCGTTTTCGGCAGAAAACGTGTACGTTTGCACTTCCCGGCCACAGGGAAGCTGCTAGCCGGGAATTCTCTGCCTGGTTCTACCCGCTGCCCGGAACGCTACGCAGGGCAAAAGCGATTCTCGTCCTCCGTGCTTGCTTTTTCTCAGAAAGAGCCGTGGTGTGCGTTTTCGCCGGAAAACGCGTTTTCGGCCGAAAACGTGTACGGTTGCACTTCCCCGCCACAGGGAAGCTGCTAGCCGGGAATTCTCTGCCTGGTTCTACCCGCTGCCCGGAACGCTACGCAGGGCAAAAGCGATTCTCGTCCTCCGTGCTTGCTTTTTCTCAGAAAGAGCCGTGGTGTGCGTTTTCGCCGGAAAACGCGTTTTCGGCCGAAAACGTGTACGTTTGCACTTCCCGGCCACAGGGAATCTGCTAGCCGGGAATTCTCTGCCTGGTTCTACCCGCTGCCCGGAACGCTACGCAGGGCAAAAGCGATTCTCGTCCTCCGTGCTTGCTTTTTCTCAGAAAGAGCCGTGGTGTGCGTTTTCGCCGGAAAACGCGTTTTCGGCCGAAAACGTGTACGTTTGCACTTCCCCGCCACAGGGAAGCTGCTAGCCGGGAATTCTCTGCCTGGTTCTACCCGCTGCCCGGAACGCTACGCAGGGCAAAAGCGATTCTCGTCCTCCGTGCTGGCTTTTTCTCAGAAAGAGCCGTGGTGTGCGTTTTCGCCGGAAAACGCGTTTTCGGCCGAAAACGTGTACGTTTGCACTTCCCGGCCACAGGGAAGCTGCTAGCCGGGAATTCTCTGCCTGGTTCTACCCGCTGCCCGGAACGCTACGCAGGGCAAAAGCGATTCTCGTCCTCCGTGCTTGCTTTTTCTCAGAAAGAGCCGTGGTGTGCGTTTTCGCCGGTAAACGCGTTTTCGGCCGAAAACGTGTACGTTTGCACTTCCCCGCCACAGGGAAGCTGCTAGCCGGGAATTCTCTGCCTGGTTCTACCCGCTGCCCGGAACGCTACGCAGGGCAAAAGCGATTCTCGTCCTCCGTGCTTGCTTTTTCTCAGAAAGAGCCGTGGTGTGCGTTTTCGCCGGAAAACGCGTTTTCGGCCGAAAACGTGTACGTTTGCATTTCCCGGCCACAGGGAAGCTGCTAGCCGGGAATTCTCTGCCTTGTTCTACCCGCTGCCCGGAACGCTACGCAGGGCAAAAGCGATTCTCGTCCTCCGTGCTTGCTTTTTCTCAGAAAGAGCCGTGGTGTGCGTTTTCGCCGGAAAACGCGTTTTCGGCGAAAACGTGTACGTTTGCACTCCCCGGCCACAGGGAAGCTGCTAGCCGGGAATTCTCTGCCTGGTTCTACCCGCTGCCCGGAACGCTACGCAGGGCAAAAGCGATTCTCGTCCTCCGTGCTTGCTTTTTCTCAGAAAGAGCCGTGGTGTGCGTTTTCGCCGCAAAACGCGTTTTCGGCCGAAAACGTGTACGTTTGCATTTCCCGGCCACAGGGAAGCTGCTAGCCGGGAATTCTCTGCCTGGTTCTACCCGCTGCCCGGAACGCTACGCAGGGCAAAAGCGATTCTCGTCCTCCGTGCTTGCTTTTTCTCAGAAAGAGCCGTGGTGTGCGTTTTCGCCGGAAAACGCGTTTTCGGCCGAAAACGTGTACGTTTGCACTTCCCGGCCACAGGGAAGCTGCTAGCCGGGAATTCTCTGCCTGGTTCTACCCGCTGCCCGGAACGCTACGCAGGGCAAAAGCGATTCTCGTCCTCCGTGCTTGCTTTTTCTCAGAAAGAGCCGTGGTGTGCGTTTTCGCCGGAAAACGCGTTTTCGGCCGAAAACGTGTACGTTTGCACTTCCCGGCCACAGGGAAGCTGCTAGCCGGGAATTCTCTGCCTGGTTCTACCCGCTGCCCGGAACGCTACGCAGGGCAAAAGCGATTCTCGTCCTCCGTGCTTGCTTTTTCTCAGAAAGAGCCGTGGTGTGCGTTTTCGCCGGAAAACGCGTTTTCGGCCGAAAACGTGTACGTTTGCACTTCCCCGCCACAGGGAATTTGCTAGCCGGGAATTCTCTGCCTGGTTCTACCCGCTGCCCGGAACGCTACGCAGGGCAAAAGCGATTCTCGTCCTCCGTGCTTGCTTTTTCTCAGAAAGAGCCGTGGTGTGCGTTTTCGCCGGAAAACGCGTTTTCGGCCGAAAACGTTTACGTTTGCACTTCCCGGCCACAGGGAAGCTGCTAGACGGGAATTCTCTGCCTGGTTCTACCCGCTGCCCGGAACGCTACGCAGGGCAAAAGCGATTCTCGTCCTCCGTGCTTGCTTTTTCTCAGAAAGAGCCGTGGTGTGCGTTTTCGCTGGTAAACGCGTTTTCGGCCGAAAACGCGTACGTTTGCACTTCCCCGCCACAGGGAAGCTGCTAGACGGGAATTCTCTGCCTGGTTCTACCCGCTGCCCGGAACGCTACGCAGGGCAAAAGCGATTCTCGTCCTCCGTGCTTGCTTTTTCTCAGAAAGAGCCGTGGTGTGCGTTTTCGCCGGAAAACGCGTTTTCGGCGAAAACGTGTACGTTTGCACTTCCCGGCCACAGGGAAGCTGCTAGCCGGGAATTCTCTGCCTGGTTCTACCCGCTGCCCGGAACGCTACGCAGGGCAAAAGCGATTCTCGTCCTCCGTGCTTGCTTTTTCTCAGAAAGAGCCGTGGTGTGCGTTTTCGCTGGTAAACGCGTTTTCGGCCGAAAACGTGTACGTTTGCACTTCCCCGCCACAGGGAAGCTGCTAGCCGGGAATTCTCTGCCTGGTTCTACCCGCTGCCCGGAACGCTACGCAGGGCAAAAGCGATTCTCGTCCTCCGTGCTTGCTTTTTCTCAGAAAGAGCCGTGGTGTGCGTTTTCGCGGGAAAACGCGTTTTCGGCCGAAAACGTGTATGTTTGCACTTCCCGGCCACAGGGAAGTTGCTAGCCGGGAATTCTCTGCCTGGTTCTACCCGCTGCCCGGAACGCTACGCAGGGCAAAAGCGATTCTCGTCCTCCGTGCTTGCTTTTTCTCAGAAAGAGCCGTGGTGTGCGTTTTCGCCGGAAAACGCGTTTTCGGCCGAAAACGTGTACGTTTGCACTTCCCGGCCACAGGGAAGCTGCTAGACGGGAATTCTCTGCCTGGTTCTACCCGCTGCCCGGAACGCTACGCAGGGCAAAAGCGATTCTCGTCCTCCGTGCTTGCTTTTTCTCAGAAAGAGCCGTGGTGTGCGTTTTCGCCAGAAAACGCGTTTTCGGCCGAAAACGTGTACGTTTGCACTTCCCGGCCACAGGGAAGCTGCTAGACGGGAATTCTCTGCCTGGTTCTACCCGCTGCCCGGAACGCTACGCAGGGCAAAAGCGATTCTCGTCCTCCGTGCTTGCTTTTTCTCAGAAAGAGCCGTGGTGTGCGTTTTCGCCGGTAAACGCGTTTTCGGCCGAAAACGTGTACGTTTGCACTTCCCCGCCACAGGGAAGCTGCTAGCCGGGAATTCTCTGCCTGGTTCTACCCGCTGCCCGGAACGCTACGCAGGGCAAAAGCGATTCTCGTCCTCCGTGCTTGCTTTTTCTCAGAAAGAGCCGTGGTGTGCGTTTTCGCCGGAAAACGCGTTTTCGGCCGAAAACGTGTACGTTTGCACTTCCCGGCCACAGGGAAGCTGCTAGCCGGGAATTCTCTGCCTGGTTCTACCCGCTGCCCGGAACGCTACGCAGGGCAAAAGCGATTCTCGTCCTCCGCGCTTGCTTTTTCTCAGAAAGAGCCGTGGTGTGCGTTTTCGCCGGAAAACGCGTTTTCGGCCGAAAACGTTTACGTTTGCACTTCCCGGCCACAGGGAAACTGCTAGACGGGAATTCTCTGCCTGGTTCTACCCGCTGCCCGGAACGCTACGCAGGGCAAAAGCGATTCTCGTCCTCCGTGCTTGCTTTTTCTCAGAAAGAGCCGTGGTGTGCGTTTTCGCGGGAAAAACGCGTTTTCGGCCGAAAACGTGTACGTTTGCACTTCCCGGCCACAGGGAAGCTGCTAGACGGGAATTCTCTGCCTGGTTCTACCCGCTGCCCGGAACGCTACGCAGGGCAAAAGCGATTCTCGTCCTCCGTGCTTGCTTTTTCTCAGAAAGAGCCGTGGTGTGCGTTTTCGCCGGTAAACGCGTTTTCGGCCGAAAACGTGTACGTTTGCACTTCCCCGCCACAGGGAAGCTGCTAGCCGGGAATTCTCTGCCTGGTTCTACCCGCTGCCCGGAACGCTACGCAGGGCAAAAGCGATTCTCGTCCTCCGTGCTTGCTTTTTCTCAGAAAGAGCCGTGGTGTGCGTTTTCGCCGGTAAACGCGTTTTCGGCCGAAAACGTGTACGTTTGCACTTCCCCGCCACAGGGAAGCTGCTAGCCGGGAATTCTCTGCCTGGTTCTACCCGCTGCCCGGAACGCTACGCAGGGCAAAAGCGATTCTCGTCCTCCGTGCTGGCTTTTTCTCAGAAAGAGCCGTGGTGTGCGTTTTCGCCGGAAAACGCGTTTTCGGCCGAAAACATGTACGTTTGCACTTCCCGGCCACAGGGAAGCTGCTAGCCGGGAATTCTCTGCCTGGTTCTACCCGCTGCCCGGAACGCTACGCAGGGCAAAAGCGATTCTCGTCCTCCGCGCTTGCTTTTTCTCTTAAAGAGCCGTGGTGTGCGTTTTCGCCGGTAAACGCGTTTTCGGCCGAAAACGTGTACGTTTGCACTTCCCGGCCACAGGGAAGCTGCTAGCCGGGAATTCTCTGCCTGGTTCTACCCGCTGCCCGGAACGCTACGCAGGGCAAAAGCGATTCTCGTCCTCCGCGCTTGCTTTTTCTCAGAAAGAGCCGTGGTGTGCGTTTTCGCCGGAAAATGCGTTTTCGGCCGAAAACGTTTACGTTTGCACTTCCCGGCCACAGGGAAACTGCTAGACGGGAATTCTCTGCCTGGTTCTACCCGCTGCCCGGAACGCTACGCAGGGCAAAAGCGATTCTCGTCCTCCGCGCTTGCTTTTTCTCTTAAAGAGCCGTGGTGTGCGTTTTTGCCGGAAAACGCGTTTTCGGCCGAAAACGTGTACGTTTGCATTTCCCGGCCACAGGGAAGCTGCTAGCCGGGAATTCTCTGCCTTGTTCTACCCGCTGCCCGGAACGCTACGCAGGGCAAAAGCGATTCTCGTCCTCCGTGCTTGCTTTTTCTCAGAAAGAGCCGTGGTGTGCGTTTTCGCCGCAAAACGTGTTTTCGGCGAAAACGTGTACGTTTGCACTCCCCGGCCACAGGGAAGCTGCTAGCCGGGAATTCTCTGCCTGGTTCTACCCGCTGCCCGGAACGCTACGCAGGGCAAAAGCGATTCTCGTCCTCCGTGCTTGCTTTTTCTCAGAAAGAGCCGTGGTGTGCGTTTTCGCCGGAAAACGCGTTTTCGGCCGAAAACGTGTACGTTTGCATTTCCCGGCCACAGGGAAGCTGCTAGCCGGGAATTCTCTGCCTGGTTCTACCCGCTGCCCGGAACGCTACGCAGGGCAAAAGCGATTCTCGTCCTCCGTGCTTGCTTTTTCTCAGAAAGAGCCGTGGTGTGCGTTTTCGCCGGAAAACGCGTTTTCGGCCGAAAACGTGTACGTTTGCACTTCCCCGCCACAGGGAATTTGCTAGCCGGGAATTCTCTGCCTGGTTCTACCCGCTGCCCGGAACGCTACGCAGGGCAAAAGCGATTCTCGTCCTCCGTGCTTGCTTTTTCTCAGAAAGAGCCGTGGTGTGCGTTTTCGCCGGAAAACGCGTTTTCGGCCGAAAACGTGTACGTTTGCACTTCCCGGCCACAGGGAAGCTGCTAGCCGGGAATTCTCTGCCTGGTTCTACCCGCTGCCCGGAACGCTACGCAGGGCAAAAGCGATTCTCGTCCTCCGTGCTTGCTTTTTCTCAGAAAGAGCCGTGGTGTGCGTTTTCGCCGGAAAACGCGTTTTCGGCCGAAAACGTGTACGTTTGCACTTCCCCGCCACAGGGAATTTGCTAGCCGGGAATTCTCTGCCTGGTTCTACCCGCTGCCCGGAACGCTACTCAGGGCAAAAGCGATTCTCGTCCTCCGTGCTTGCTTTTTCTCAGAAAGAGCCGTGGTGTGCGTTTTCGCCGGAAAACGCGTTTTCGGCCGAAAACGTTTACGTTTGCACTTCCCGGCCACAGGGAATCTGCTAGACGGGAATTCTCTGCCTGGTTCTACCCGCTGCCCGGAACGCTACGCAGGGCAAAAGCGATTCTCGTCCTCCGTGCTTGCTTTTTCTCAGAAAGAGCCGTGGTGTGCGTTTTCGCTGGTAAACGCGTTTTCGGCCGAAAACGTATACGTTTGCACTTCCCCGCCACAGGGAAGCTGCTAGCCGGGAATTCTCTGCCTGGTTCTACCCGCTGCCCGGAACGCTACGCAGGGCAAAAGCGATTCTCGTCCTCCGTGCTTGCTTTTTCTCAGAAAGAGCCGTGGTGTGCGTTTTCGCCGGAAAACGCGTTTTCGGCCGAAAACGTGTACGTTTGCACTTCCCGGCCACAGGGAAGTTGCTAGCCGGGAATTCTCTGCCTGGTTCTACCCGCTGCCCGGAACGCTACGCAGGGCAAAAGCGATTCTCGTCCTCCGTGCTTGCTTTTTCTCAGAAAGAGCCGTGGTGTGCTTTTTCGCCGGAAAACGCGTTTTCGGCCGAAAACGTGTACGTTTGCACTTCCCCGCCACAGGGAAGCTGCTAGACGGGAATTCTCTGCCTGGTTCTACCCGCTGCCCGAACGCTACGCAGGGCAAAAGCGATTCTCGTCCTCCGTGCTTGCTTTTTCTCAGAAAGAGCCGTGGTGTGCGTTTTCGCCGGAAAACGCGTTTTCGGCCGAAAACGTGTACGTTTGCACTTCCCGGCCACAGGGAAGCTGCTAGACGGGAATTCTCTGCCTGGTTCTACCCGCTGCCCGGAACGCTACGCAGGGCAAAAGCGATTCTCGTCCTCCGTGCTTGCTTTTTCTCAGAAAGAGCCGTGGTGTGCGTTTTCGCCGCAAAACGCGTTTTCGGCCGAAAACGTGTACGTTTGCACTTCCCGGCCACAGGGAAGCTGCTAGACGGGAATTCTCTGCCTGGTTCTACCCGCTGCCCGGAACGCTACGCAGGGCAAAAGCGATTCTCGTCCTCCGTGCTTGCTTTTTCTCAGAAAGAGCCGTGGTGTGCGTTTTCGCCGGAAAACGCGTTTTCGGCCGAAAACGTGTACGTTTGCACTTCCCCGCCACAGGGAAGATGCTAGCCGGGAATTTTCTGCCTGGTTCTACCCGCTGCCCGGAACGCTACGCAGGGCAAAAGCGATTCTCGTCCTCCGTGCTTGCTTTTTCTCAGAAAGAGCCGTGGTGTGCGTTTTCGCCGGGAAAACGCGTTTTCGGCCGAAAACGTGTACGTTTGCACTTCCCGGCCACAGGGAAGCTGCTAGCCGGGAATTCTCTGCCTGGTTCTACCCGCTGCCCGGAACGCTACGCAGGGCAAAAGCGATTCTCGTCCTCCGTGCTTGCTTTTTCTCAGAAAGAGCCGTGGTGTGCGTTTTCGCAGCAAAACGTGTTTTCGGCGAAAACGTGTACGTTTGCACTCACCGGCCACAGGGAAGCTGCTAGCCGGGAATTCTCTGCCTGGTTCTACCCGCTGCCCGGAACGCTACGCAGGGCAAAAGCGATTCTCGTCCTCCGTGCTTGCTTTTTCTCAGAAAGAGCCATGGTGTGCGTTTTCGCCGGAAAACGCGTTTTCGGCCGAAAACGTGTACGTTTGCATTTCCCGGCCACAGGGAAGCTGCTAGCCGGGAATTCTCTGCCTGGTTCTACCCGCTGCCCGGAACGCTACGCAGGGCAAAAGCGATTCTCGTCCTCCGTGCTTGCTTTTTCTCAGAAAGAGCCGTGGTGTGCGTTTTCGCCGGAAAACGCGTTTTCGGCCGAAAACGTGTACGTTTGCACTTCCCGGCCACAGGGAAGCTGCTAGCCGGGAATTCTCTGCCTGTTTCTACCCGCTGCCCGGAACGCTACGCAGGGCAAAAGCGATTCTCGTCCTCCGTGCTTGCTTTTTCTCAGAAAGAGCCGTGGTGTGCGTTTTCGCCGCAAAAAGTGTTTTCGGCGAAAACGTGTACGTTTGCACTCCCCGGCCACAGGGAAGCTGCTAGCCGGGAATTCTCTGCCTGGTTCTACCCGCTGCCCGGAACGCTACGCAGGGCAAAAGCGATTCTCGTCCTCCGTGCTTGCTTTTTCTCAGAAAGAGCCGTGGTGTGCGTTTTCGCCGGAAAACGCGTTTTCGGCCGAAAACGTGTACGTTTGCACTTCCCCGCCACAGGGAAGCTGCTAGCCGGGAATTCTCTGCCTGCTTCTACCCGCTGCCCGGAACGCTACGCAGGGCAAAAGCGATTCTCGTCCTCCGTGCTTGCTTTTTCTCAGAAAGAGCCGTGGTGTGCGTTTTCGCCGGAAAACGCGTTTTCGGCCGAAAACCTGTACGTTTGCACTTCCCGGCCACAGGGAAGCTGCTAGCCGGGAATTCTCTGCCTGGTTCTACCCGCTGCCCGGAACGCTACGCAGGGCAAAAGCGATTCTCGTCCTCCGTGCTTGCTTTTTCTCAGAAAGAGCCGTGGTGTGCGTTTTCGCGGGAAAACGCGTTTTCGGCCGAAAACCTGTACGTTTGCACTTCCCGGCCACAGGGAAGCTGCTAGCCGGGAATTCTCTGCCTGGTTCTACCCGCTGCCCGGAACGCTACGCAGGGCAAAAGCGATTCTCGTCCTCCGTGCTTGCTTTTTCTCAGAAAGAGCCGTGGTGTGCGTTTTCGCGGGAAAACGCGTTTTCGGCCGAAAACGTGTACGTTTGCACTTCCCGGCCACAGGGAAGCTGCTAGACGGGAATTCTCTGCCTGGTTCTACCCGCTGCCCGGAACGCTACGCAGGGCAAAAGCGATTCTCGTCCTCCGTGCTTGCTTTTTCTCAGAAAGAGCCGTGGTGTGCGTTTTCGCCGGAAAACGCGTTTTCGGCCGAAAACGTGTACGTTTGCACTTCCCCGCCACAGGGAAGCTGCTAGACGAGAATTCTCTGCCTGGTTCTACCCGCTGCCAGGAACGCTACGCAGGGCAAAAGCGATTCTCGTCCTCCGTGCTTGCTTTTTCTCAGAAAGGGCCATGGTGTGCTTTTTCGCCGGAAAACGCGTTTTCGGCCGAAAACGTGTAAGTTTGCACTTCCCCGCCACAGGGAAGCTGCTAGCCGGGAATTCTCTGCCTGGTTCTACCCGCTGCCCGGAACGCTACGCAGGGCAAAAGCGATTCTCGTCCTCCGTGCTTGCTTTTTCTCGGAAAGAGCCGTGGTGTGCGTTTTCGCCGGAAAACGCGTTTTCGGCCGAAAACGTGTACGTTTGTACTTCCCGGCCACAGGGAAGCTGCTAGCCGGGAATTCTCTGCCTGGTTCTACCCGCTGCCCGGAACGCTACGCAGGGCAAAAGCGATTCTCGTCCTCCGTGCTTGCTTTTTCTCAGAAAGAGCCGTGGTGTGCGTTTTCGCCGGAAAACGCGTTTTCGGCCGAAAACGTGTACGTTTGCATCCCCGGCCACAGGGAAGCTGCTAGCCGGGAATTCTCTGCCTGGTTCTACCCGCTGCCCGGAACGCTACGCAGGGCAAAAGCGACTCTCGTCCTCCGTGCTTGCTTTTTCTCAGAAAGAGCCGTGGTGTGCGTTTTCGCCGGAAAACGCGTTTTCGGCCGAAAACGTGTACGTTTGCACTTCCCGGCCACAGGGAAGCTGCTAGCCGGGAATTCTCTGCCTGGTTCTACCCACTGCCCGGAACGCTACGCAGGGCAAAAGCGATTCTCGTCCTCCGTGCTTGCTTTTTCTCAGAAAGAGCCGTGGTGTGCGTTTTCGCCGGAAAACGCGTTTTCGGCCGAAAACGTGTACGTTTGCATTTCCCGGCCACAGGGAAGCTGCTAGCCGGGAATTCTCTGCCTGGTTCTACCCGCTGCCCGGAACGCTACGCAGGGCAAAAGCGATTCTCGTCCTCCGTGCTTGCTTTTTCTCAGAAAGAGCCGTGGTGTGCGTTTTCGCCGGAAAACGCGTTTTCGGCCGAAAACGTGTACGTTTGCACTTCCCCGCCACAGGGAAGCTGCTAGCCGGGAATTCTCTGCCTGGTTCTACCCGCTGCCCGGAACGCTACGCAGGGCAAAAGCGATTCTCGTCCTCCGTGCTTGCTTTTTCTCAGAAAGAGCCGTGGTGTGCGTTTTCGCCGCAAAACGCGTTTTCGGCCGAAAACGTGTACGTTTGCACTTCCCGGCCACAGGGAAGCTGCTAGACGGGAATTCTCTGCCTGGTTCTACCCGCTGCCCGGAACGCTACGCAGGGCAAAAGCGATTCTCGTCCTCCGTGCTTGCTTTTTCTCAGAAAGAGCCGTGGTGTGCTTTTTCGCCGGAAAACGAGTTTTCGGCCGAAAACGTGTACGTTTGCACTTCCCGGCCACAGGGAAGCTGCTAGCCGGGAATTCTCTGCCTGGTTCTACCCGCTGCCCGGAACGCTACGCAGGGCAAAAGCGATTCTCGTCCTCCGTGCTTGCTTTTTCTCAGAAAGAGCCGTGGTGTGCGTTTTCGCCGGAAAATGCGTTTTCGGCCGAAAACGTGTACGTTTGCACTTCCCCGCCACAGGGAAGCTGCTAGACGGGAATTCTCTGCCTGGTTCTACCCGCTGCCCGGAACGCTACGCAGGGCAAAAGCGATTCTCGTCCTCCGTGCTTGCTTTTTCTCAGAAAGAGCCGTGGTGTGCGTTTTCGCCGGAAAACGCGTTTTCGGCCGAAAACGTGTACGTTTGCACTTCCCCGCCACAGGGAAGCTGCTAGCCGGGAATTCTCTGCCTGGTTCTACCCGCTGCCCGGAACGCTACGCAGGGCAAAAGCGATTCTCGTCCTCCGTGCTTGCTTTTTCTCAGAAAGAGCCGTGGTGTGCGTTTTCGCCGGAAAACGCGTTTTCGGCCGAAAACGTGTACGTTTGCACTTCCCGGCCACAGGGAAGCTGCTAGCCGGGAATTCTCTGCCTGGTTCTACCCGCTGCCCGGAACGCTACGCAGGGCAAAAGCGATTCTCGTCCTCCGTGCTTGCTTTTTCTCACAAAGAGCCGTGGTGTGCGTTTTCGCGGGAAAACGCGTTTTCGGCCGAAAACGTGTACGTTTGCACTTCCCCGCCACAGGGAAGCTGCTAGACGGGAATTCTCTGCCTGGTTCTACCCGCTGCCCGGAACGCTACGCAGGGCAAAAGCGATTCTCGTCCTCCGTGCTTGCTTTTTCTCAGAAAGAGCCGTGGTGTGCGTTTTCGCCGGAAAACGCGTTTTCGGCCGAAAACGTGTACGTTTGCACTTCCCGGCCACAGGGAAGCTGCTAGCCGGGAATTCTCTGCCTGGTTCTACCCGCTGCCCGGAACGCTACGCAGGGCAAAAGCGATTCTCGTCCTCCGTGCTTGCTTTTTCTCAGAAAGAGCCGTGGTGTGCGTTTTCGCCGGAAAACGCGTTTTCGGCCGAAAACGTGTACGTTTGCACTCCCCGGCCACAGGGAAGCTGCTAGCCGGGAATTCTCTGCCTGGTTCTACCCGCTGCCCGGAACGCTACGCAGGGCAAAAGCGACTCTCGTCCTCCGTGCTTGCTTTTTCTCAGAAAGAGCCGTGGTGTGCGTTTTCGCCGGAAAACGCGTTTTCGGCCGAAAACGTGTACGTTTGCATTTCCCGGCCACAGGGAAGCTGCTAGCCGGGAATTCTCTGCCTGGTTCTACCCGCTGCCCGGAACGCTACGCAGGGCAAAAGCGATTCTCGTCCTCCGTGCTTGCTTTTTCTCAGAAAGAGCCGTGGTGTGCGTTTTCGCCGGAAAACGCGTTTTCGGCCGAAAACGTGTACGTTTGCACTTCCCCGCCACAGGGAAGCTGCTAGCCGGGAATTCTCTGCCTGGTTCTACCCGCTGCCCGGAACGCTACGCAGGGCAAAAGCGATTCTCGTCCTCCGTGCTTGCTTTTTCTCAGAAAGAGCCGTGGTGTGCGTTTTCGCCGGAAAACGCGTTTTCGGCCGAAAACGTGTACGTTTGCACTTCCCCGCCACAGGGAAGCTGCTAGACGGGAATTCTCTGCCTGGTTCTACCCGCTGCCCGGAACGCTACGCAGGGCAAAAGCGATTCTCGTCCTCCGTGCTTGCTTTTTCTCAGAAAGAGCCGTGGTGTGCGTTTTCGCCGGAAAACGCGTTTTCGGCCGAAAACGTGTACGTTTGCACTTCCCGGCCACAGGGAAGCTGCTAGCCGGGAATTCTCTGCCTGGTTCTACCCGCTGCCCGGAACGCTACGCAGGGCAAAAGCGATTCTCGTCCTCCGTGCTTGCTTTTTCTCAGAAAGAGCCGTGGTGTGCGTTTTCGCCGGAAAACGCGTTTTCGGCCGAAAACGTGTACGTTTGCACTTCCCCGCCACAGGGAAGCTGCTAGCCGGGAATTCTCTGCCTGGTTCTACCCGCTGCCCGGAACGCTACGCAGGGCAAAAGCGATTCTCGTCCTCCGTGCTTGCTTTTTCTCAGAAAGAGCCGTGGTGTGCGTTTTCGCGGGAAAACGCGTTTTCGGCCGAAAACGTGTATGTTTGCACTTCCCGGCCACAGGGAAGTTGCTAGCCGGGAATTCTCTGCCTGGTTCTACCCGCTGCCCGGAACGCTACGCAGGGCAAAAGCGATTCTCGTCCTCCGTGCTTGCTTTTTCTCAGAAAGAGCCGTGGTGTGCGTTTTCGCCGGAAAACGCGTTTTCGGCCGAAAACGTGTACGTTTGCACTTCCCGGCCACAGGGAAGCTGCTAGACGGGAATTCTCTGCCTGGTTCTACCCGCTGCCCGGAACGCTACGCAGGGCAAAAGCGATTCTCGTCCTCCGTGCTTGCTTTTTCTCAGAAAGAGCCGTGGTGTGCGTTTTCGCCAGAAAACGCGTTTTCGGCCGAAAACGTGTACGTTTGCACTTCCCGGCCACAGGGAAGCTGCTAGACGGGAATTCTCTGCCTGGTTCTACCCGCTGCCCGGAACGCTACGCAGGGCAAAAGCGATTCTCGTCCTCCGTGCTTGCTTTTTCTCAGAAAGAGCCGTGGTGTGCGTTTTCGCCGGTAAACGCGTTTTCGGCCGAAAACGTGTACGTTTGCACTTCCCCGCCACAGGGAAGCTGCTAGCCGGGAATTCTCTGCCTGGTTCTACCCGCTGCCCGGAACGCTACGCAGGGCAAAAGCGATTCTCGTCCTCCGTGCTTGCTTTTTCTCAGAAAGAGCCGTGGTGTGCGTTTTCGCCGGAAAACGCGTTTTCGGCCGAAAACGTGTACGTTTGCACTTCCCGGCCACAGGGAAGCTGCTAGCCGGGAATTCTCTGCCTGGTTCTACCCGCTGCCCGGAACGCTACGCAGGGCAAAAGCGATTCTCGTCCTCCGCGCTTGCTTTTTCTCAGAAAGAGCCGTGGTGTGCGTTTTCGCCGGAAAACGCGTTTTCGGCCGAAAACGTTTACGTTTGCACTTCCCGGCCACAGGGAAACTGCTAGACGGGAATTCTCTGCCTGGTTCTACCCGCTGCCCGGAACGCTACGCAGGGCAAAAGCGATTCTCGTCCTCCGTGCTTGCTTTTTCTCAGAAAGAGCCGTGGTGTGCGTTTTCGCGGGAAAAACGCGTTTTCGGCCGAAAACGTGTACGTTTGCACTTCCCGGCCACAGGGAAGCTGCTAGACGGGAATTCTCTGCCTGGTTCTACCCGCTGCCCGGAACGCTACGCAGGGCAAAAGCGATTCTCGTCCTCCGTGCTTGCTTTTTCTCAGAAAGAGCCGTGGTGTGCGTTTTCGCCGGTAAACGCGTTTTCGGCCGAAAACGTGTACGTTTGCACTTCCCCGCCACAGGGAAGCTGCTAGCCGGGAATTCTCTGCCTGGTTCTACCCGCTGCCCGGAACGCTACGCAGGGCAAAAGCGATTCTCGTCCTCCGTGCTTGCTTTTTCTCAGAAAGAGCCGTGGTGTGCGTTTTCGCCAGAAAACGCGTTTTCGGCCGAAAACGTGTACGTTTGCACTTCCCCGCCACAGGGAAGCTGCTAGCCGGGAATTCTCTGCCTGGTTCTACCCGCTGCCCGGAACGCTACGCAGGGCAAAAGCGATTCTCGTCCTCCGTGCTTGCTTTTTCTCAGAAAGAGCCGTGGTGTGCGTTTTCGCCGGAAAACGCGTTTTCGGCCGAAAACGTGTACGTTTGCACTTCCCGGCCACAGGGAAGCTGCTAGCCGGGAATTCTCTGCCTGGTTCTACCCGCTGCCCGGAACGCTACGCAGGGCAAAAGCGATTGTCGTCCTCCGTGCTTGCTTTTTCTCAGAAAGAGCCGTGGTGTGCGTTTTCGCCGGAAAACGCGTTTTCGGCAGAAAACGTGTACGTTTGCACTTCCCGGCCACAGGGAAGCTGCTAGCCGGGAATTCTCTGCCTGGTTCTACCCGCTGCCCGGAACGCTACGCAGGGCAAAAGCGATTCTCGTCCTCCGTGCTTGCTTTTTCTCAGAAAGAGCCGTGGTGTGCGTTTTCGCCGGAAAACGCGTTTTCGGCCGAAAACGTGTACGGTTGCACTTCCCCGCCACAGGGAAGCTGCTAGCCGGGAATTCTCTGCCTGGTTCTACCCGCTGCCCGGAACGCTACGCAGGGCAAAAGCGATTCTCGTCCTCCGTGCTTGCTTTTTCTCAGAAAGAGCCGTGGTGTGCGTTTTCGCCGGAAAACGCGTTTTCGGCCGAAAACGTGTACGTTTGCACTTCCCGGCCACAGGGAATCTGCTAGCCGGGAATTCTCTGCCTGGTTCTACCCGCTGCCCGGAACGCTACGCAGGGCAAAAGCGATTCTCGTCCTCCGTGCTTGCTTTTTCTCAGAAAGAGCCGTGGTGTGCGTTTTCGCCGGAAAACGCGTTTTCGGCCGAAAACGTGTACGTTTGCACTTCCCCGCCACAGGGAAGCTGCTAGCCGGGAATTCTCTGCCTGGTTCTACCCGCTGCCCGGAACGCTACGCAGGGCAAAAGCGATTCTCGTCCTCCGTGCTGGCTTTTTCTCAGAAAGAGCCGTGGTGTGCGTTTTCGCCGGAAAACGCGTTTTCGGCCGAAAACGTGTACGTTTGCACTTCCCGGCCACAGGGAAGCTGCTAGCCGGGAATTCTCTGCCTGGTTCTACCCGCTGCCCGGAACGCTACGCAGGGCAAAAGCGATTCTCGTCCTCCGTGCTTGCTTTTTCTCAGAAAGAGCCGTGGTGTGCGTTTTCGCCGGTAAACGCGTTTTCGGCCGAAAACGTGTACGTTTGCACTTCCCCGCCACAGGGAAGCTGCTAGCCGGGAATTCTCTGCCTGGTTCTACCCGCTGCCCGGAACGCTACGCAGGGCAAAAGCGATTCTCGTCCTCCGTGCTTGCTTTTTCTCAGAAAGAGCCGTGGTGTGCGTTTTCGCCGGAAAACGCGTTTTCGGCCGAAAACGTGTACGTTTGCATTTCCCGGCCACAGGGAAGCTGCTAGCCGGGAATTCTCTGCCTTGTTCTACCCGCTGCCCGGAACGCTACGCAGGGCAAAAGCGATTCTCGTCCTCCGTGCTTGCTTTTTCTCAGAAAGAGCCGTGGTGTGCGTTTTCGCCGGCAAAACGTGTTTTCTGCGAAAACGTGTACGTTTGCACTTCCCCGGCCACAGGGAAGCTGCTAGCCGGGAATTCTCTGCCTGGTTCTACCCGCTGCCCGGAACGCTACGCAGGGCAAAAGCGATTCTCGTCCTCCGTGCTTGCTTTTTCTCAGAAAGAGCCGTGGTGTGCGTTTTCGCCGCAAAACGCGTTTTCGGCCGAAAACGTGTACGTTTGCATTTCCCGGCCACAGGGAAGCTGCTAGCCGGGAATTCTCTGCCTGGTTCTACCCGCTGCCCGGAACGCTACGCAGGGCAAAAGCGATTCTCGTCCTCCGTGCTTGCTTTTTCTCAGAAAGAGCCGTGGTGTGCGTTTTCGCCGGAAAACGCGTTTTCGGCCGAAAACGTGTACGTTTGCACTTCCCGGCCACAGGGAAGCTGCTAGCCGGGAATTCTCTGCCTGGTTCTACCCGCTGCCCGGAACGCTACGCAGGGCAAAAGCGATTCTCGTCCTCCGTGCTTGCTTTTTCTCAGAAAGAGCCGTGGTGTGCGTTTTCGCCGGAAAACGCGTTTTCGGCCGAAAACGTGTACGTTTGCACTTCCCGGCCACAGGGAAGCTGCTAGCCGGGAATTCTCTGCCTGGTTCTACCCGCTGCCCGGAACGCTACGCAGGGCAAAAGCGATTCTCGTCCTCCGTGCTTGCTTTTTCTCAGAAAGAGCCGTGGTGTGCGTTTTCGCCGGAAAACGCGTTTTCGGCCGAAAACGTGTACGTTTGCACTTCCCCGCCACAGGGAATTTGCTAGCCGGGAATTCTCTGCCTGGTTCTACCCGCTGCCCGGAACGCTACGCAGGGCAAAAGCGATTCTCGTCCTCCGTGCTTGCTTTTTCTCAGAAAGAGCCGTGGTGTGCGTTTTCGCCGGAAAACGCGTTTTCGGCCGAAAACGTTTACGTTTGCACTTCCCGGCCACAGGGAAGCTGCTAGACGGGAATTCTCTGCCTGGTTCTACCCGCTGCCCGGAACGCTACGCAGGGCAAAAGCGATTCTCGTCCTCCGTGCTTGCTTTTTCTCAGAAAGAGCCGTGGTGTGCGTTTTCGCTGGTAAACGCGTTTTCGGCCGAAAACGCGTACGTTTGCACTTCCCCGCCACAGGGAAGCTGCTAGACGGGAATTCTCTGCCTGGTTCTACCCGCTGCCCGGAACGCTACGCAGGGCAAAAGCGATTCTCGTCCTCCGTGCTTGCTTTTTCTCAGAAAGAGCCGTGGTGTGCGTTTTCGCCGGAAAACGCGTTTTCGGCCGAAAACGTGTACGTTTGCACTTCCCGGCCACAGGGAAGCTGCTAGCCGGGAATTCTCTGCCTGGTTCTACCCGCTGCCCGGAACGCTACGCAGGGCAAAAGCGATTCTCGTCCTCCGTGCTTGCTTTTTCTCAGAAAGAGCCGTGGTGTGCGTTTTCGCTGGTAAACGCGTTTTCGGCCGAAAACGTGTACGTTTGCACTTCCCCGCCACAGGGAAGCTGCTAGCCGGGAATTCTCTGCCTGGTTCTACCCGCTGCCCGGAACGCTACGCAGGGCAAAAGCGATTCTCGTCCTCCGTGCTTGCTTTTTCTCAGAAAGAGCCGTGGTGTGCGTTTTCGCGGGAAAACGCGTTTTCGGCCGAAAACGTGTATGTTTGCACTTCCCGGCCACAGGGAAGTTGCTAGCCGGGAATTCTCTGCCTGGTTCTACCCGCTGCCCGGAACGCTACGCAGGGCAAAAGCGATTCTCGTCCTCCGTGCTTGCTTTTTCTCAGAAAGAGCCGTGGTGTGCGTTTTCGCCGGAAAACGCGTTTTCGGCCGAAAACGTGTACGTTTGCACTTCCCGGCCACAGGGAAGCTGCTAGACGGGAATTCTCTGCCTGGTTCTACCCGCTGCCCGGAACGCTACGCAGGGCAAAAGCGATTCTCGTCCTCCGTGCTTGCTTTTTCTCAGAAAGAGCCGTGGTGTGGTTTTCGCCAGAAAACGCGTTTTCGGCCGAAAACGTGTACGTTTGCACTTCCCGGCCACAGGGAAGCTGCTAGACGGGAATTCTCTGCCTGGTTCTACCCGCTGCCCGGAACGCTACGCAGGGCAAAAGCGATTCTCGTCCTCCGTGCTTGCTTTTTCTCAGAAAGAGCCGTGGTGTGCGTTTTCGCCGGTAAACGCGTTTTCGGCCGAAAACGTGTACGTTTGCACTTCCCCGCCACAGGGAAGCTGCTAGCCGGGAATTCTCTGCCTGGTTCTACCCGCTGCCCGGAACGCTACGCAGGGCAAAAGCGATTCTCGTCCTCCGTGCTTGCTTTTTCTCAGAAAGAGCCGTGGTGTGCGTTTTCGCCGGAAAACGCGTTTTCGGCCGAAAACGTGTACGTTTGCACTTCCCGGCCACAGGGAAGCTGCTAGCCGGGAATTCTCTGCCTGGTTCTACCCGCTGCCCGGAACGCTACGCAGGGCAAAAGCGATTCTCGTCCTCCGCGCTTGCTTTTTCTCAGAAAGAGCCGTGGTGTGCGTTTTCGCCGGAAAACGCGTTTTCGGCCGAAAACGTTTACGTTTGCACTTCCCGGCCACAGGGAAACTGCTAGACGGGAATTCTCTGCCTGGTTCTACCCGCTGCCCGGAACGCTACGCAGGGCAAAAGCGATTCTCGTCCTCCGTGCTTGCTTTTTCTCAGAAAGAGCCGTGGTGTGCGTTTTCGCGGGAAAAACGCGTTTTCGGCCGAAAACGTGTACGTTTGCACTTCCCGGCCACAGGGAAGCTGCTAGACGGGAATTCTCTGCCTGGTTCTACCCGCTGCCCGGAACGCTACGCAGGGCAAAAGCGA
Source organism: Athene noctua (assembly GCF_965140245.1). Lineage (NCBI taxonomy): Eukaryota > Metazoa > Chordata > Aves > Strigiformes > Strigidae > Athene > Athene noctua. The sequence continues at coordinate 68,688 of NW_027437699.1, forward strand.
TTCTCGTCCTCCGTGCTTGCTTTTTCTCAGAAAGAGCCGTGGTGTGCGTTTTCGCCGGTAAACGCGTTTTCGGCCGAAAACGTGTACGTTTGCACTTCCCCGCCACAGGGAAGCTGCTAGCCGGGAATTCTCTGCCTGGTTCTACCCGCTGCCCGGAACGCTACGCAGGGCAAAAGCGATTCTCGTCCTCCGTGCTTGCTTTTTCTCAGAAAGAGCCGTGGTGTGCGTTTTCGCCGGTAAACGCGTTTTCGGCCGAAAACGTGTACGTTTGCACTTCCCCGCCACAGGGAAGCTGCTAGCCGGGAATTCTCTGCCTGGTTCTACCCGCTGCCCGGAACGCTACGCAGGGCAAAAGCGATTCTCGTCCTCCGTGCTGGCTTTTTCTCAGAAAGAGCCGTGGTGTGCGTTTTCGCCGGAAAACGCGTTTTCGGCCGAAAACATGTACGTTTGCACTTCCCGGCCACAGGGAAGCTGCTAGCCGGGAATTCTCTGCCTGGTTCTACCCGCTGCCCGGAACGCTACGCAGGGCAAAAGCGATTCTCGTCCTCCGCGCTTGCTTTTTCTCTTAAAGAGCCGTGGTGTGCGTTTTCGCCGGTAAACGCGTTTTCGGCCGAAAACGTGTACGTTTGCACTTCCCGGCCACAGGGAAGCTGCTAGCCGGGAATTCTCTGCCTGGTTCTACCCGCTGCCCGGAACGCTACGCAGGGCAAAAGCGATTCTCGTCCTCCGCGCTTGCTTTTTCTCAGAAAGAGCCGTGGTGTGCGTTTTCGCCGGAAAATGCGTTTTCGGCCGAAAACGTTTACGTTTGCACTTCCCGGCCACAGGGAAACTGCTAGACGGGAATTCTCTGCCTGGTTCTACCCGCTGCCCGGAACGCTACGCAGGGCAAAAGCGATTCTCGTCCTCCGCGCTTGCTTTTTCTCTTAAAGAGCCGTGGTGTGCGTTTTCGCCGGAAAACGCGTTTTCGGCCGAAAACGTGTACGTTTGCATTTCCCGGCCACAGGGAAGCTGCTAGCCGGGAATTCTCTGCCTTGTTCTACCCGCTGCCCGGAACGCTACGCAGGGCAAAAGCGATTCTCGTCCTCCGTGCTTGCTTTTTCTCAGAAAGAGCCGTGGTGTGCGTTTTCGCCGCAAAACGTGTTTTCGGCGAAAACGTGTACGTTTGCACTCCCCGGCCACAGGGAAGCTGCTAGCCGGGAATTCTCTGCCTGGTTCTACCCGCTGCCCGGAACGCTACGCAGGGCAAAAGCGATTCTCGTCCTCCGTGCTTGCTTTTTCTCAGAAAGAGCCGTGGTGTGCGTTTTCGCCGGAAAACGCGTTTTCGGCCGAAAACGTGTACGTTTGCATTTCCCGGCCACAGGGAAGCTGCTAGCCGGGAATTCTCTGCCTGGTTCTACCCGCTGCCCGGAACGCTACGCAGGGCAAAAGCGATTCTCGTCCTCCGTGCTTGCTTTTTCTCAGAAAGAGCCGTGGTGTGCGTTTTCGCCGGAAAACGCGTTTTCGGCCGAAAACGTGTACGTTTGCACTTCCCCGCCACAGGGAATTTGCTAGCCGGGAATTCTCTGCCTGGTTCTACCCGCTGCCCGGAACGCTACGCAGGGCAAAAGCGATTCTCGTCCTCCGTGCTTGCTTTTTCTCAGAAAGAGCCGTGGTGTGCGTTTTCGCCGGAAAACGCGTTTTCGGCCGAAAACGTGTACGTTTGCACTTCCCGGCCACAGGGAAGCTGCTAGCCGGGAATTCTCTGCCTGGTTCTACCCGCTGCCCGGAACGCTACGCAGGGCAAAAGCGATTCTCGTCCTCCGTGCTTGCTTTTTCTCAGAAAGAGCCGTGGTGTGCGTTTTCGCCGGAAAACGCGTTTTCGGCCGAAAACGTGTACGTTTGCACTTCCCCGCCACAGGGAATTTGCTAGCCGGGAATTCTCTGCCTGGTTCTACCCGCTGCCCGGAACGCTACTCAGGGCAAAAGCGATTCTCGTCCTCCGTGCTTGCTTTTTCTCAGAAAGAGCCGTGGTGTGCGTTTTCGCCGGAAAACGCGTTTTCGGCCGAAAACGTTTACGTTTGCACTTCCCGGCCACAGGGAATCTGCTAGACGGGAATTCTCTGCCTGGTTCTACCCGCTGCCCGGAACGCTACGCAGGGCAAAAGCGATTCTCGTCCTCCGTGCTTGCTTTTTCTCAGAAAGAGCCGTGGTGTGCGTTTTCGCTGGTAAACGCGTTTTCGGCCGAAAACGTATACGTTTGCACTTCCCCGCCACAGGGAAGCTGCTAGCCGGGAATTCTCTGCCTGGTTCTACCCGCTGCCCGGAACGCTACGCAGGGCAAAAGCGATTCTCGTCCTCCGTGCTTGCTTTTTCTCAGAAAGAGCCGTGGTGTGCGTTTTCGCCGGAAAACGCGTTTTCGGCCGAAAACGTGTACGTTTGCACTTCCCGGCCACAGGGAAGTTGCTAGCCGGGAATTCTCTGCCTGGTTCTACCCGCTGCCCGGAACGCTACGCAGGGCAAAAGCGATTCTCGTCCTCCGTGCTTGCTTTTTCTCAGAAAGAGCCGTGGTGTGCTTTTTCGCCGGAAAACGCGTTTTCGGCCGAAAACGTGTACGTTTGCACTTCCCCGCCACAGGGAAGCTGCTAGACGGGAATTCTCTGCCTGGTTCTACCCGCTGCCCGAACGCTACGCAGGGCAAAAGCGATTCTCGTCCTCCGTGCTTGCTTTTTCTCAGAAAGAGCCGTGGTGTGCGTTTTCGCCGGAAAACGCGTTTTCGGCCGAAAACGTGTACGTTTGCACTTCCCGGCCACAGGGAAGCTGCTAGACGGGAATTCTCTGCCTGGTTCTACCCGCTGCCCGGAACGCTACGCAGGGCAAAAGCGATTCTCGTCCTCCGTGCTTGCTTTTTCTCAGAAAGAGCCGTGGTGTGCGTTTTCGCCGCAAAACGCGTTTTCGGCCGAAAACGTGTACGTTTGCACTTCCCGGCCACAGGGAAGCTGCTAGACGGGAATTCTCTGCCTGGTTCTACCCGCTGCCCGGAACGCTACGCAGGGCAAAAGCGATTCTCGTCCTCCGTGCTTGCTTTTTCTCAGAAAGAGCCGTGGTGTGCGTTTTCGCCGGAAAACGCGTTTTCGGCCGAAAACTTGTACGTTTGCACTTCCCCGCCACAGGGAAGATGCTAGCCGGGAATTTTCTGCCTGGTTCTACCCGCTGCCCGGAACGCTACGCAGGGCAAAAGCGATTCTCGTCCTCCGTGCTTGCTTTTTCTCAGAAAGAGCCGTGGTGTGCGTTTTCGCCGGAAAACGCGTTTTCGGCCGAAAACGTGTACGTTTGCACTTCCCGGCCACAGGGAAGCTGCTAGCCGGGAATTCTCTGCCTGGTTCTACCCGCTGCCCGGAACGCTACGCAGGGCAAAAGCGATTCTCGTCCTCCGTGCTTGCTTTTTCTCAGAAAGAGCCGTGGTGTGCGTTTTCGCAGCAAAACGTGTTTTCGGCGAAAACGTGTACGTTTGCACTCACCGGCCACAGGGAAGCTGCTAGCCGGGAATTCTCTGCCTGGTTCTACCCGCTGCCCGGAACGCTACGCAGGGCAAAAGCGATTCTCGTCCTCCGTGCTTGCTTTTTCTCAGAAAGAGCCGTGGTGTGCGTTTTCGCCGGAAAACGCGTTTTCGGCCGAAAACGTGTACGTTTGCATTTCCCGGCCACAGGGAAGCTGCTAGCCGGGAATTCTCTGCCTGGTTCTACCCGCTGCCCGGAACGCTACGCAGGGCAAAAGCGATTCTCGTCCTCCGTGCTTGCTTTTTCTCAGAAAGAGCCGTGGTGTGCGTTTTCGCCGGAAAACGCGTTTTCGGCCGAAAACGTGTACGTTTGCACTTCCCGGCCACAGGGAAGCTGCTAGCCGGGAATTCTCTGCCTGTTTCTACCCGCTGCCCGGAACGCTACGCAGGGCAAAAGCGATTCTCGTCCTCCGTGCTTGCTTTTTCTCAGAAAGAGCCGTGGTGTGCGTTTTCGCCGCAAAAAGTGTTTTCGGCGAAAACGTGTACGTTTGCACTCCCCGGCCACAGGGAAGCTGCTAGCCGGGAATTCTCTGCCTGGTTCTACCCGCTGCCCGGAACGCTACGCAGGGCAAAAGCGATTCTCGTCCTCCGTGCTTGCTTTTTCTCAGAAAGAGCCGTGGTGTGCGTTTTCGCCGGAAAACGCGTTTTCGGCCGAAAACGTGTACGTTTGCACTTCCCCGCCACAGGGAAGCTGCTAGCCGGGAATTCTCTGCCTGGTTCTACCCGCTGCCCGGAACGCTACGCAGGGCAAAAGCGATTCTCGTCCTCCGTGCTTGCTTTTTCTCAGAAAGAGCCGTGGTGTGCGTTTTCGCCGGAAAACGCGTTTTCGGCCGAAAACCTGTACGTTTGCACTTCCCGGCCACAGGGAAGCTGCTAGCCGGGAATTCTCTGCCTGGTTCTACCCGCTGCCCGGAACGCTACGCAGGGCAAAAGCGATTCTCGTCCTCCGTGCTTGCTTTTTCTCAGAAAGAGCCGTGGTGTGCGTTTTCGCGGGAAAACGCGTTTTCGGCCGAAAACCTGTACGTTTGCACTTCCCGGCCACAGGGAAGCTGCTAGCCGGGAATTCTCTGCCTGGTTCTACCCGCTGCCCGGAACGCTACGCAGGGCAAAAGCGATTCTCGTCCTCCGTGCTTGCTTTTTCTCAGAAAGAGCCGTGGTGTGCGTTTTCGCGGGAAAACGCGTTTTCGGCCGAAAACGTGTACGTTTGCACTTCCCGGCCACAGGGAAGCTGCTAGACGGGAATTCTCTGCCTGGTTCTACCCGCTGCCCGGAACGCTACGCAGGGCAAAAGCGATTCTCGTCCTCCGTGCTTGCTTTTTCTCAGAAAGAGCCGTGGTGTGCGTTTTCGCCGGAAAACGCGTTTTCGGCCGAAAACGTGTACGTTTGCACTTCCCCGCCACAGGGAAGCTGCTAGACGAGAATTCTCTGCCTGGTTCTACCCGCTGCCAGGAACGCTACGCAGGGCAAAAGCGATTCTCGTCCTCCGTGCTTGCTTTTTCTCAGAAAGGGCCATGGTGTGCTTTTTCGCCGGAAAACGCGTTTTCGGCCGAAAACGTGTAAGTTTGCACTTCCCCGCCACAGGGAAGCTGCTAGCCGGGAATTCTCTGCCTGGTTCTACCCGCTGCCCGGAACGCTACGCAGGGCAAAAGCGATTCTCGTCCTCCGTGCTTGCTTTTTCTCGGAAAGAGCCGTGGTGTGCGTTTTCGCCGGAAAACGCGTTTTCGGCCGAAAACGTGTACGTTTGTACTTCCCGGCCACAGGGAAGCTGCTAGCCGGGAATTCTCTGCCTGGTTCTACCCGCTGCCCGGAACGCTACGCAGGGCAAAAGCGATTCTCGTCCTCCGTGCTTGCTTTTTCTCAGAAAGAGCCGTGGTGTGCGTTTTCGCCGGAAAACGCGTTTTCGGCCGAAAACGTGTACGTTTGCATCCCCGGCCACAGGGAAGCTGCTAGCCGGGAATTCTCTGCCTGGTTCTACCCGCTGCCCGGAACGCTACGCAGGGCAAAAGCGACTCTCGTCCTCCGTGCTTGCTTTTTCTCAGAAAGAGCCGTGGTGTGCGTTTTCGCCGGAAAACGCGTTTTCGGCCGAAAACGTGTACGTTTGCACTTCCCGGCCACAGGGAAGCTGCTAGCCGGGAATTCTCTGCCTGGTTCTACCCACTGCCCGGAACGCTACGCAGGGCAAAAGCGATTCTCGTCCTCCGTGCTTGCTTTTTCTCAGAAAGAGCCGTGGTGTGCGTTTTCGCCGGAAAACGCGTTTTCGGCCGAAAACGTGTACGTTTGCATTTCCCGGCCACAGGGAAGCTGCTAGCCGGGAATTCTCTGCCTGGTTCTACCCGCTGCCCGGAACGCTACGCAGGGCAAAAGCGATTCTCGTCCTCCGTGCTTGCTTTTTCTCAGAAAGAGCCGTGGTGTGCGTTTTCGCCGGAAAACGCGTTTTCGGCCGAAAACGTGTACGTTTGCACTTCCCCGCCACAGGGAAGCTGCTAGCCGGGAATTCTCTGCCTGGTTCTACCCGCTGCCCGGAACGCTACGCAGGGCAAAAGCGATTCTCGTCCTCCGTGCTTGCTTTTTCTCAGAAAGAGCCGTGGTGTGCGTTTTCGCCGCAAAACGCGTTTTCGGCCGAAAACGTGTACGTTTGCACTTCCCGGCCACAGGGAAGCTGCTAGACGGGAATTCTCTGCCTGGTTCTACCCGCTGCCCGGAACGCTACGCAGGGCAAAAGCGATTCTCGTCCTCCGTGCTTGCTTTTTCTCAGAAAGAGCCGTGGTGTGCTTTTTCGCCGGAAAACGAGTTTTCGGCCGAAAACGTGTACGTTTGCACTTCCCGGCCACAGGGAAGCTGCTAGCCGGGAATTCTCTGCCTGGTTCTACCCGCTGCCCGGAACGCTACGCAGGGCAAAAGCGATTCTCGTCCTCCGTGCTTGCTTTTTCTCAGAAAGAGCCGTGGTGTGCGTTTTCGCCGGAAAATGCGTTTTCGGCCGAAAACGTGTACGTTTGCACTTCCCCGCCACAGGGAAGCTGCTAGACGGGAATTCTCTGCCTGGTTCTACCCGCTGCCCGGAACGCTACGCAGGGCAAAAGCGATTCTCGTCCTCCGTGCTTGCTTTTTCTCAGAAAGAGCCGTGGTGTGCGTTTTCGCCGGAAAACGCGTTTTCGGCCGAAAACGTGTACGTTTGCACTTCCCCGCCACAGGGAAGCTGCTAGCCGGGAATTCTCTGCCTGGTTCTACCCGCTGCCCGGAACGCTACGCAGGGCAAAAGCGATTCTCGTCCTCCGTGCTTGCTTTTTCTCAGAAAGAGCCGTGGTGTGCGTTTTCGCCGGAAAACGCGTTTTCGGCCGAAAACGTGTACGTTTGCACTTCCCGGCCACAGGGAAGCTGCTAGCCGGGAATTCTCTGCCTGGTTCTACCCGCTGCCCGGAACGCTACGCAGGGCAAAAGCGATTCTCGTCCTCCGTGCTTGCTTTTTCTCACAAAGAGCCGTGGTGTGCGTTTTCGCGGGAAAACGCGTTTTCGGCCGAAAACGTGTACGTTTGCACTTCCCCGCCACAGGGAAGCTGCTAGACGGGAATTCTCTGCCTGGTTCTACCCGCTGCCCGGAACGCTACGCAGGGCAAAAGCGATTCTCGTCCTCCGTGCTTGCTTTTTCTCAGAAAGAGCCGTGGTGTGCGTTTTCGCCGGAAAACGCGTTTTCGGCCGAAAACGTGTACGTTTGCACTTCCCGGCCACAGGGAAGCTGCTAGCCGGGAATTCTCTGCCTGGTTCTACCCGCTGCCCGGAACGCTACGCAGGGCAAAAGCGATTCTCGTCCTCCGTGCTTGCTTTTTCTCAGAAAGAGCCGTGGTGTGCGTTTTCGCCGGAAAACGCGTTTTCGGCCGAAAACGTGTACGTTTGCACTCCCCGGCCACAGGGAAGCTGCTAGCCGGGAATTCTCTGCCTGGTTCTACCCGCTGCCCGGAACGCTACGCAGGGCAAAAGCGACTCTCGTCCTCCGTGCTTGCTTTTTCTCAGAAAGAGCCGTGGTGTGCGTTTTCGCCGGAAAACGCGTTTTCGGCCGAAAACGTGTACGTTTGCATTTCCCGGCCACAGGGAAGCTGCTAGCCGGGAATTCTCTGCCTGGTTCTACCCGCTGCCCGGAACGCTACGCAGGGCAAAAGCGATTCTCGTCCTCCGTGCTTGCTTTTTCTCAGAAAGAGCCGTGGTGTGCGTTTTCGCCGGAAAACGCGTTTTCGGCCGAAAACGTGTACGTTTGCACTTCCCCGCCACAGGGAAGCTGCTAGCCGGGAATTCTCTGCCTGGTTCTACCCGCTGCCCGGAACGCTACGCAGGGCAAAAGCGATTCTCGTCCTCCGTGCTTGCTTTTTCTCAGAAAGAGCCGTGGTGTGCGTTTTCGCCGGAAAACGCGTTTTCGGCCGAAAACGTGTACGTTTGCACTTCCCCGCCACAGGGAAGCTGCTAGACGGGAATTCTCTGCCTGGTTCTACCCGCTGCCCGGAACGCTACGCAGGGCAAAAGCGATTCTCGTCCTCCGTGCTTGCTTTTTCTCAGAAAGAGCCGTGGTGTGCGTTTTCGCCGGAAAACGCGTTTTCGGCCGAAAACGTGTACGTTTGCACTTCCCGGCCACAGGGAAGCTGCTAGCCGGGAATTCTCTGCCTGGTTCTACCCGCTGCCCGGAACGCTACGCAGGGCAAAAGCGATTCTCGTCCTCCGTGCTTGCTTTTTCTCAGAAAGAGCCGTGGTGTGCGTTTTCGCCGGAAAACGCGTTTTCGGCCGAAAACGTGTACGTTTGCACTTCCCCGCCACAGGGAAGCTGCTAGCCGGGAATTCTCTGCCTGGTTCTACCCGCTGCCCGGAACGCTACGCAGGGCAAAAGCGATTCTCGTCCTCCGTGCTTGCTTTTTCTCAGAAAGAGCCGTGGTGTGCGTTTTCGCGGGAAAACGCGTTTTCGGCCGAAAACGTGTATGTTTGCACTTCCCGGCCACAGGGAAGTTGCTAGCCGGGAATTCTCTGCCTGGTTCTACCCGCTGCCCGGAACGCTACGCAGGGCAAAAGCGATTCTCGTCCTCCGTGCTTGCTTTTTCTCAGAAAGAGCCGTGGTGTGCGTTTTCGCCGGAAAACGCGTTTTCGGCCGAAAACGTGTACGTTTGCACTTCCCGGCCACAGGGAAGCTGCTAGACGGGAATTCTCTGCCTGGTTCTACCCGCTGCCCGGAACGCTACGCAGGGCAAAAGCGATTCTCGTCCTCCGTGCTTGCTTTTTCTCAGAAAGAGCCGTGGTGTGCGTTTTCGCCAGAAAACGCGTTTTCGGCCGAAAACGTGTACGTTTGCACTTCCCGGCCACAGGGAAGCTGCTAGACGGGAATTCTCTGCCTGGTTCTACCCGCTGCCCGGAACGCTACGCAGGGCAAAAGCGATTCTCGTCCTCCGTGCTTGCTTTTTCTCAGAAAGAGCCGTGGTGTGCGTTTTCGCCGGTAAACGCGTTTTCGGCCGAAAACGTGTACGTTTGCACTTCCCCGCCACAGGGAAGCTGCTAGCCGGGAATTCTCTGCCTGGTTCTACCCGCTGCCCGGAACGCTACGCAGGGCAAAAGCGATTCTCGTCCTCCGTGCTTGCTTTTTCTCAGAAAGAGCCGTGGTGTGCGTTTTCGCCGGAAAACGCGTTTTCGGCCGAAAACGTGTACGTTTGCACTTCCCGGCCACAGGGAAGCTGCTAGCCGGGAATTCTCTGCCTGGTTCTACCCGCTGCCCGGAACGCTACGCAGGGCAAAAGCGATTCTCGTCCTCCGCGCTTGCTTTTTCTCAGAAAGAGCCGTGGTGTGCGTTTTCGCCGGAAAACGCGTTTTCGGCCGAAAACGTTTACGTTTGCACTTCCCGGCCACAGGGAAACTGCTAGACGGGAATTCTCTGCCTGGTTCTACCCGCTGCCCGGAACGCTACGCAGGGCAAAAGCGATTCTCGTCCTCCGTGCTTGCTTTTTCTCAGAAAGAGCCGTGGTGTGCGTTTTCGCGGGAAAAACGCGTTTTCGGCCGAAAACGTGTACGTTTGCACTTCCCGGCCACAGGGAAGCTGCTAGACGGGAATTCTCTGCCTGGTTCTACCCGCTGCCCGGAACGCTACGCAGGGCAAAAGCGATTCTCGTCCTCCGTGCTTGCTTTTTCTCAGAAAGAGCCGTGGTGTGCGTTTTCGCCGGTAAACGCGTTTTCGGCCGAAAACGTGTACGTTTGCACTTCCCCGCCACAGGGAAGCTGCTAGCCGGGAATTCTCTGCCTGGTTCTACCCGCTGCCCGGAACGCTACGCAGGGCAAAAGCGATTCTCGTCCTCCGTGCTTGCTTTTTCTCAGAAAGAGCCGTGGTGTGCGTTTTCGCCGGTAAACGCGTTTTCGGCCGAAAACGTGTACGTTTGCACTTCCCCGCCACAGGGAAGCTGCTAGCCGGGAATTCTCTGCCTGGTTCTACCCGCTGCCCGGAACGCTACGCAGGGCAAAAGCGATTCTCGTCCTCCGTGCTGGCTTTTTCTCAGAAAGAGCCGTGGTGTGCGTTTTCGCCGGAAAACGCGTTTTCGGCCGAAAACATGTACGTTTGCACTTCCCGGCCACAGGGAAGCTGCTAGCCGGGAATTCTCTGCCTGGTTCTACCCGCTGCCCGGAACGCTACGCAGGGCAAAAGCGATTCTCGTCCTCCGCGCTTGCTTTTTCTCTTAAAGAGCCGTGGTGTGCGTTTTCGCCGGTAAACGCGTTTTCGGCCGAAAACGTGTACGTTTGCACTTCCCGGCCACAGGGAAGCTGCTAGCCGGGAATTCTCTGCCTGGTTCTACCCGCTGCCCGGAACGCTACGCAGGGCAAAAGCGATTCTCGTCCTCCGCGCTTGCTTTTTCTCAGAAAGAGCCGTGGTGTGCGTTTTCGCCGGAAAATGCGTTTTCGGCCGAAAACGTTTACGTTTGCACTTCCCGGCCACAGGGAAACTGCTAGACGGGAATTCTCTGCCTGGTTCTACCCGCTGCCCGGAACGCTACGCAGGGCAAAAGCGATTCTCGTCCTCCGCGCTTGCTTTTTCTCTTAAAGAGCCGTGGTGTGCGTTTTCGCCGGAAAACGCGTTTTCGGCCGAAAACGTGTACGTTTGCATTTCCCGGCCACAGGGAAGCTGCTAGCCGGGAATTCTCTGCCTTGTTCTACCCGCTGCCCGGAACGCTACGCAGGGCAAAAGCGATTCTCGTCCTCCGTGCTTGCTTTTTCTCAGAAAGAGCCGTGGTGTGCGTTTTCGCCGCAAAACGTGTTTTCGGCGAAAACGTGTACGTTTGCACTCCCCGGCCACAGGGAAGCTGCTAGACGGGAATTCTCTGCCTGGTTCTACCCGCTGCCCGGAACGCTACGCAGGGCAAAAGCGATTCTCGTCCTCCGTGCTTGCTTTTTCTCAGAAAGAGCCGTGGTGTGCGTTTTCGCCGGAAAACGCGTTTTCGGCCGAAAACGTGTACGTTTGCATTTCCCGGCCACAGGGAAGCTGCTAGCCGGGAATTCTCTGCCTGGTTCTACCCGCTGCCCGGAACGCTACGCAGGGCAAAAGCGATTCTCGTCCTCCGTGCTTGCTTTTTCTCAGAAAGAGCCGTGGTGTGCGTTTTCGCCGGAAAACGCGTTTTCGGCCGAAAACGTGTACGTTTGCACTTCCCCGCCACAGGGAATTTGCTAGCCGGGAATTCTCTGCCTGGTTCTACCCGCTGCCCGGAACGCTACGCAGGGCAAAAGCGATTCTCGTCCTCCGTGCTTGCTTTTTCTCAGAAAGAGCCGTGGTGTGCGTTTTCGCCGGAAAACGCGTTTTCGGCCGAAAACGTGTACGTTTGCACTTCCCGGCCACAGGGAAGCTGCTAGCCGGGAATTCTCTGCCTGGTTCTACCCGCTGCCCGGAACGCTACGCAGGGCAAAAGCGATTCTCGTCCTCCGTGCTTGCTTTTTCTCAGAAAGAGCCGTGGTGTGCGTTTTCGCCGGAAAACGCGTTTTCGGCCGAAAATGTGTACGTTTGCACTTCCCCGCCACAGGGAATTTGCTAGCCGGGAATTCTCTGCCTGGTTCTACCCGCTGCCCGGAACGCTACTCAGGGCAAAAGCGATTCTCGTCCTCCGTGCTTGCTTTTTCTCAGAAAGAGCCGTGGTGTGCGTTTTCGCCGGAAAACGCGTTTTCGGCCGAAAACGTTTACGTTTGCAATTCCCGGCCACAGGGAAGCTGCTAGACGGGAATTCTCTGCCTGGTTCTACCCGCTGCCCGGAACGCTACGCAGGGCAAAAGCGATTCTCGTCCTCCGTGCTTGCTTTTTCTCAGAAAGAGCCGTGGTGTGCGTTTTCGCTGGTAAACGCGTTTTCGGCCGAAAACGTGTACGTTTGCACTTCCCCGCCACAGGGAAGCTGCTAGCCGGGAATTCTCTGCCTGGTTCTACCCGCTGCCCGGAACGCTACGCAGGGCAAAAGCGATTCTCGTCCTCCGTGCTTGCTTTTTCTCAGAAAGAGCCGTGGTGTGCGTTTTCGCCGGAAAACGCGTTTTCGGCCGAAAACGTGTACGTTTGCACTTCCCGGCCACAGGGAAGTTGCTAGCCGGGAATTCTCTGCCTGGTTCTACCCGCTGCCCGGAACGCTACGCAGGGCAAAAGCGATTCTCGTCCTCCGTGCTTGCTTTTTCTCAGAAAGAGCCGTGGTGTGCTTTTTCGCCGGAAAACGCGTTTTCGGCCGAAAACGTGTACGTTTGCACTTCCCCGCCACAGGGAAGCTGCTAGACGGGAATTCTCTGCCTGGTTCTACCCGCTGCCCGAACGCTACGCAGGGCAAAAGCGATTCTCGTCCTCCGTGCTTGCTTTTTCTCAGAAAGAGCCGTGGTGTGCGTTTTCGCCGGAAAACGCGTTTTCGGCCGAAAACGTGTACGTTTGCACTTCCCGGCCACAGGGAAGCTGCTAGACGGGAATTCTCTGCCTGGTTCTACCCGCTGCCCGGAACGCTACGCAGGGCAAAAGCGATTCTCGTCCTCCGTGCTTGCTTTTTCTCAGAAAGAGCCGTGGTGTGCGTTTTCGCCGCAAAACGCGTTTTCGGCCGAAAACGTGTACGTTTGCACTTCCCGGCCACAGGGAAGCTGCTAGACGGGAATTCTCTGCCTGGTTCTACCCGCTGCCCGGAACGCTACGCAGGGCAAAAGCGATTCTCGTCCTCCGTGCTTGCTTTTTCTCAGAAAGAGCCGTGGTGTGCGTTTTCGCCGGAAAACGCGTTTTCGGCCGAAAACGTGTACGTTTGCACTTCCCCGCCACAGGGAAGATGCTAGCCGGGAATTTTCTGCCTGGTTCTACCCGCTGCCCGGAACGCTACGCAGGGCAAAAGCGATTCTCGTCCTCCGTGCTTGCTTTTTCTCAGAAAGAGCCGTGGTGTGCGTTTTCGCCGGAAAACGCGTTTTCGGCCGAAAACGTGTACGTTTGCACTTCCCGGCCACAGGGAAGCTGCTAGCCGGGAATTCTCTGCCTGGTTCTACCCGCTGCCCGGAACGCTACGCAGGGCAAAAGCGATTCTCGTCCTCCGTGCTTGCTTTTTCTCAGAAAGAGCCGTGGTGTGCGTTTTCGCAGCAAAACGTGTTTTCGGCGAAAACGTGTACGTTTGCACTCCCCGGCCACAGGGAAGCTGCTAGCCGGGAATTCTCTGCCTGGTTCTACCCGCTGCCCGGAACGCTACGCAGGGCAAAAGCGATTCTCGTCCTCCGTGCTTGCTTTTTCTCAGAAAGAGCCGTGGTGTGCGTTTTCGCCGGAAAACGCGTTTTCGGCCGAAAACGTGTACGTTTGCATTTCCCGGCCACAGGGAAGCTGCTAGCCGGGAATTCTCTGCCTGGTTCTACCCGCTGCCCGGAACGCTACGCAGGGCAAAAGCGATTCTCGTCCTCCGTGCTTGCTTTTTCTCAGAAAGAGCCGTGGTGTGCGTTTTCGCCGGAAAACGCGTTTTCGGCCGAAAACGTGTACGTTTGCACTTCCCGGCCACAGGGAAGCTGCTAGCCGGGAATTCTCTGCCTGTTTCTACCCGCTGCCCGGAACGCTACGCAGGGCAAAAGCGATTCTCGTCCTCCGTGCTTGCTTTTTCTCAGAAAGAGCCGTGGTGTGCGTTTTCGCCGCAAAAAGTGTTTTCGGCGAAAACGTGTACGTTTGCACTCCCCGGCCACAGGGAAGCTGCTAGCCGGGAATTCTCTGCCTGGTTCTACCCGCTGCCCGGAACGCTACGCAGGGCAAAAGCGATTCTCGTCCTCCGTGCTTGCTTTTTCTCAGAAAGAGCCGTGGTGTGCGTTTTCGCCGGAAAACGCGTTTTCGGCCGAAAACGTGTACGTTTGCACTTCCCCGCCACAGGGAAGCTGCTAGCCGGGAATTCTCTGCCTGGTTCTACCCGCTGCCCGGAACGCTACGCAGGGCAAAAGCGATTCTCGTCCTCCGTGCTTGCTTTTTCTCAGAAAGAGCCGTGGTGTGCGTTTTCGCCGGAAAACGCGTTTTCGGCCGAAAACCTGTACGTTTGCACTTCCCGGCCACAGGGAAGCTGCTAGCCGGGAATTCTCTGCCTGGTTCTACCCGCTGCCCGGAACGCTACGCAGGGCAAAAGCGATTCTCGTCCTCCGTGCTTGCTTTTTCTCAGAAAGAGCCGTGGTGTGCGTTTTCGCGGGAAAACGCGTTTTCGGCCGAAAACCTGTACGTTTGCACTTCCCGGCCACAGGGAAGCTGCTAGCCGGGAATTCTCTGCCTGGTTCTACCCGCTGCCCGGAACGCTACGCAGGGCAAAAGCGATTCTCGTCCTCCGTGCTTGCTTTTTCTCAGAAAGAGCCGTGGTGTGCGTTTTCGCGGGAAAACGCGTTTTCGGCCGAAAACGTGTACGTTTGCACTTCCCGGCCACAGGGAAGCTGCTAGACGGGAATTCTCTGCCTGGTTCTACCCGCTGCCCGGAACGCTACGCAGGGCAAAAGCGATTCTCGTCCTCCGTGCTTGCTTTTTCTCAGAAAGAGCCGTGGTGTGCGTTTTCGCCGGAAAACGCGTTTTCGGCCGAAAACGTGTAAGTTTGCACTTCCCCGCCACAGGGAAGCTGCTAGCCGGGAATTCTCTGCCTGGTTCTACCCGCTGCCCGGAACGCTACGCAGGGCAAAAGCGATTCTCGTCCTCCGTGCTTGCTTTTTCTCGGAAAGAGCCGTGGTGTGCGTTTTCGCCGGAAAACGCGTTTTCGGCCGAAAACGTGTACGTTTGTACTTCCCGGCCACAGGGAAGCTGCTAGCCGGGAATTCTCTGCCTGGTTCTACCCGCTGCCCGGAACGCTACGCAGGGCAAAAGCGATTCTCGTCCTCCGTGCTTGCTTTTTCTCAGAAAGAGCCGTGGTGTGCGTTTTCGCCGGAAAACGCGTTTTCGGCCGAAAACGTGTACGTTTGCATCCCCGGCCACAGGGAAGCTGCTAGCCGGGAATTCTCTGCCTGGTTCTACCCGCTGCCCGGAACGCTACGCAGGGCAAAAGCGACTCTCGTCCTCCGTGCTTGCTTTTTCTCAGAAAGAGCCGTGGTGTGCGTTTTCGCCGGAAAACGCGTTTTCGGCCGAAAACGTGTACGTTTGCACTTCCCGGCCACAGGGAAGCTGCTAGCCGGGAATTCTCTGCCTGGTTCTACCCACTGCCCGGAACGCTACGCAGGGCAAAAGCGATTCTCGTCCTCCGTGCTTGCTTTTTCTCAGAAAGAGCCGTGGTGTGCGTTTTCGCCGGAAAACGCGTTTTCGGCCGAAAACGTGTACGTTTGCATTTCCCGGCCACAGGGAAGCTGCTAGCCGGGAATTCTCTGCCTGGTTCTACCCGCTGCCCGGAACGCTACGCAGGGCAAAAGCGATTCTCGTCCTCCGTGCTTGCTTTTTCTCAGAAAGAGCCGTGGTGTGCGTTTTCGCCGGAAAACGCGTTTTCGGCCGAAAACGTGTACGTTTGCACTTCCCCGCCACAGGGAAGCTGCTAGCCGGGAATTCTCTGCCTGGTTCTACCCGCTGCCCGGAACGCTACGCAGGGCAAAAGCGATTCTCGTCCTCCGTGCTTGCTTTTTCTCAGAAAGAGCCGTGGTGTGCGTTTTCGCCGCAAAACGCGTTTTCGGCCGAAAACGTGTACGTTTGCACTTCCCGGCCACAGGGAAGCTGCTAGACGGGAATTCTCTGCCTGGTTCTACCCGCTGCCCGGAACGCTACGCAGGGCAAAAGCGATTCTCGTCCTCCGTGCTTGCTTTTTCTCAGAAAGAGCCGTGGTGTGCTTTTTCGCCGGAAAACGAGTTTTCGGCCGAAAACGTGTACGTTTGCACTTCCCGGCCACAGGGAAGCTGCTAGCCGGGAATTCTCTGCCTGGTTCTACCCGCTGCCCGGAACGCTACGCAGGGCAAAAGCGATTCTCGTCCTCCGTGCTTGCTTTTTCTCAGAAAGAGCCGTGGTGTGCGTTTTCGCCGGAAAATGCGTTTTCGGCCGAAAACGTGTACGTTTGCACTTCCCCGCCACAGGGAAGCTGCTAGACGGGAATTCTCTGCCTGGTTCTACCCGCTGCCCGGAACGCTACGCAGGGCAAAAGCGATTCTCGTCCTCCGTGCTTGCTTTTTCTCAGAAAGAGCCGTGGTGTGCGTTTTCGCCGGAAAACGCGTTTTCGGCCGAAAACGTGTACGTTTGCACTTCCCCGCCACAGGGAAGCTGCTAGCCGGGAATTCTCTGCCTGGTTCTACCCGCTGCCCGGAACGCTACGCAGGGCAAAAGCGATTCTCGTCCTCCGTGCTTGCTTTTTCTCAGAAAGAGCCGTGGTGTGCGTTTTCGCCGGAAAACGCGTTTTCGGCCGAAAACGTGTACGTTTGCACTTCCCGGCCACAGGGAAGCTGCTAGCCGGGAATTCTCTGCCTGGTTCTACCCGCTGCCCGGAACGCTACGCAGGGCAAAAGCGATTCTCGTCCTCCGTGCTTGCTTTTTCTCAGAAAGAGCCGTGGTGTGCGTTTTCGCGGGAAAACGCGTTTTCGGCCGAAAACGTGTACGTTTGCACTTCCCCGCCACAGGGAAGCTGCTAGACGGGAATTCTCTGCCTGGTTCTACCCGCTGCCCGGAACGCTACGCAGGGCAAAAGCGATTCTCGTCCTCCGTGCTTGCTTTTTCTCAGAAAGAGCCGTGGTGTGCGTTTTCGCCGGAAAACGCGTTTTCGGCCGAAAACGTGTACGTTTGCACTTCCCGGCCACAGGGAAGCTGCTAGCCGGGAATTCTCTGCCTGGTTCTACCCGCTGCCCGGAACGCTACGCAGGGCAAAAGCGATTCTCGTCCTCCGTGCTTGCTTTTTCTCAGAAAGAGCCGTGGTGTGCGTTTTCGCCGGAAAACGCGTTTTCGGCCGAAAACGTGTACGTTTGCACTCCCCGGCCACAGGGAAGCTGCTAGCCGGGAATTCTCTGCCTGGTTCTACCCGCTGCCCGGAACGCTACGCAGGGCAAAAGCGACTCTCGTCCTCCGTGCTTGCTTTTTCTCAGAAAGAGCCGTGGTGTGCGTTTTCGCCGGAAAACGCGTTTTCGGCCGAAAACGTGTACGTTTGCATTTCCCCGCCACAGGGAAGCTGCTAGCCGGGAATTCTCTGCCTGGTTCTACCCGCTGCCCGGAACGCTACGCAGGGCAAAAGCGATTCTCGTCCTCCGTGCTTGCTTTTTCTCAGAAAGAGCCGTGGTGTGCGTTTTCGCCGGAAAACGCGTTTTCGGCCGAAAACGTGTACGTTTGCACTTCCCCGCCACAGGGAAGCTGCTAGACGGGAATTCTCTGCCTGGTTCTACCCGCTGCCCGGAACGCTACGCAGGGCAAAAGCGATTCTCGTCCTCCGTGCTTGCTTTTTCTCAGAAAGAGCCGTGGTGTGCGTTTTCGCCGGAAAACGCGTTTTCGGCCGAAAACGTGTACGTTTGCACTTCCCGGCCACAGGGAAGCTGCTAGCCGGGAATTCTCTGCCTGGTTCTACCCGCTGCCCGGAACGCTACGCAGGGCAAAAGCGATTCTCGTCCTCCGTGCTTGCTTTTTCTCAGAAAGAGCCGTGGTGTGCGTTTTCGCCGGAAAACGCGTTTTCGGCCGAAAACGTGTACGTTTGCACTTCCCCGCCACAGGGAAGCTGCTAGACGGGAATTCTCTGCCTGGTTCTACCCGCTGCCCGGAACGCTACGCAGGGCAAAAGCTATTCTCGTCCTCCATGCTTGCTTTTTCTCAGAAAGAGCCGTGGTGTGCGTTTTCGCCGGAAAACGCGTTTTCGGCCGAAAACGTGTACGTTTGCACTTCCCCGCCACAGGGAAGCTGCTAGACGGGAATTCTCTGCCTGGTTCTACCCGCTGCCCGGAACGCTACGCAGGGCAAAAGCGATTCTCGTCCTCCGTGCTTGCTTTTTCTCAGAAAGAGCCGTGGTGTGCGTTTTCGCCGGAAAACGCGTTTTCGGCCGAAAACGTGTACGTTTGCACTTCCCCGCCACAGGGAAGCTGCTAGCCGGGAATTCTCTGCCTGGTTCTACCCGCTGCCCGGAACGCTACGCAGGGCAAAAGCGATTCTCGTCCTCCGTGCTTGCTTTTTCTCAGAAAGAGCCGTGGTGTGCGTTTTCGCCGGAAAACGCGTTTTCGGCCGAAAACGTGTACGTTTGCATTTCCCGGCCACAGGGAAGCTGCTAGCCGGGAATTCTCTGCCTGGTTCTACCCGCTGCCCGGAACGCTACGCAGGGCAAAAGCGATTCTCGTCCTCCGTGCTTGCTTTTTCTCAGAAAGAGCCGTGGTGTGCGTTTTCGCTGGAAAACGCGTTTTCGGCCGAAAACGTGTACGTTTGCACTTCCCCGCCACAGGGAAGCTGCTAGCCGGGAATTCTCTGCCTGGTTCTACCCGCTGCCCGGAACGCTACGCAGGGCAAAAGCGATTCTCGTCCTCCGTGCTTGCTTTTTCTCAGAAAGAGCCGTGGTGTGCGTTTTCGCCGGAAAACGCGTTTTCGGCCGAAAACGTGTACGTTTGCACTCCCCGGCCACAGGGAAGCTGCTAGCCGGGAATTCTCTGCCTGGTTCTACCCGCTGCCCGGAACGCTACGCAGGGCAAAAGCGACTCTAGTCCTCCGTGCTTGCTTTTTCTCAGAAAGAGCCGTGGTGTGCGTTTTCGCCGGAAAACGCGTTTTCGGCCGAAAACGTGTACGTTTGCATTTCCCGGCCACAGGGAAGCTGCTAGCCGGGAATTCTCTGCCTGGTTCTACCCGCTGCCCGGAACGCTACGCAGGGCAAAAGCGATTCTCGTCCTCCGTGCTTGCTTTTTCTCAGAAAGAGCCGTGGTGTGCGTTTTCGCCAGAAAACGCGTTTTCGGCCGAAAACGTGTACGTTTGCACTTCCCCGCCACAGGGAAGCTGCTAGCCGGGAATTCTCTGCCTGGTTCTACCCGCTGCCCGGAACGCTACGCAGGGCAAAAGCGATTCTCGTCCTCCGTGCTTGCTTTTTCTCAGAAAGAGCCGTGGTGTGCGTTTTCGTCGCAAAACGCGTTTTCGGCCGAAAACGTGTACGTTTGCACTTCCCCGCCACAGGGAAGCTGCTAGACGGGAATTCTCTGCCTGGTTCTACCCGCTGCCCGGAACGCTACGCAGGGCAAAAGCGATTCTCGTCCTCCGTGCTTGCTTTTTCTCAGAAAGAGCCGTGGTGTGCGTTTTCGCCGGAAAACGCGTTTTCGGCCGAAAACGTGTACGTTTGCACTTCCCGGCCACAGGGAAGCTGCTAGCCGGGAATTCTCTGCCTGGTTCTACCCGCTGCCCGGAACGCTACGCAGGGCAAAAGCGATTCTCGTCCTCCGTGCTTGCTTTTTCTCAGAAAGAGCCGTGGTGTGCGTTTTCGCCGGAAAACGCGTTTTCGGCCGAAAACGTGTACGTTTGCACTTCCCCGCCACAGGGAAGCTGCTAGCCGGGAAGTTCTCTGCCTGGTTCTACTCGCTGCCCGGAACGCTACGCAGGGCAAAAGCGATTCTCGTCCTCCGTGCTTGCTTTTTCTCAGAAAGAGCCGTGGTGTGCGTTTTCGCCGGAAAACGCGTTTTCGGCCGAAAACGTGTACGTTTGCACTTCCCCGCCACAGGGAAGCTGCTAGACGGGAATTCTCTGCCTGGTTCTACCCGCTGCCCGGAACGCTACGCAGGGCAAAAGCGATTCTCGTCCTCCGTGCTTGCTTTTTCTCAGAAAGAGCCGTGGTGTGCGTTTTCGCCGGAAAACGCGTTTTCGGCCAAAAACGTGTACGTTTGCACTTCCCCGCCACAGGGAAGCTGCTAGCCGGGAATTCTCTGCCTGGTTCTACCCGCTGCCCGGAACGCTACGCAGGGCAAAAGCGATTCTCGTCCTCCGTGCTTGCTTTTTCTCAGAAAGAGCCGTGGTGTGCGTTTTCGCCGGAAAACGCGTTTTCGGCCGAAAACGTGTACGTTTGCACTTCCCGGCCACAGGGAAGCTGCTAGCCGGGAATTCTCTGCCTGGTTCTACCCGCTGCCCGGAACGCTACGCAGGGCAAAAGCGATTCTCGTCCTCCGTGCTTGCTTTTTCTCAGAAAGAGCCGTGGTGTGCGTTTTCGCGGGAAAACGCGTTTTCGGCCGAAAACGTGTACGTTTGCACTTCCCCGCCACAGGGAAGCTGCTAGCCGGGAATTCTCTGCCTGGTTCTACCCGCTGCCCGGAACGCTACGCAGGGCAAAAGCGATTCTCGTCCTCCGTGCTTGCTTTTTCTCAGAAAGAGCCGTGGTGTGCGTTTTCGCCAGAAAACGCGTTTTCGGCCGAAAACGTGTACGTTTGCACTTCCCCGACACAGGGAAGCTGCTAGACGGGAATTCTCTGCCTGGTTCTACCCGCTGCCCGCAACGCTACGCAGGGCAAAAGCGATTCTCGTCCTCCGTGCTTGCTTTTTCTCAGAAAGAGCCGTGGTGTGCGTTTTCGCCGGAAAACGCATTTTCGGCCGAAAACGTGTACGTTTGCACTTCCCGGCCACAGGGAAGCTGCTAGCCGGGAATTCTCTGCCTGGTTCTACCCGCTGCCCGGAACACTACGCAGGGCAAAAGCGATTCTCGTCCTCCGTGCTTGCTTTTTCTCAGAAAGAGCCGTGGTGTGCGTTTTCGCCAGAAAACGCGTTTTCGGCCGAAAACGTGTACGTTTGCACTTCCCGGCCACAGGGAAGCTGCTAGACGGGAATTCTCTGCCTGGTTCTACCCGCTGCCCGGAACGCTACGCAGGGCAAAAGCGATTCTCGTCCTCCGTGCTTGCTTTTTCTCAGAAAGAGCCGTGGTGTGCGTTTTCGCCGGTAAACGCGTTTTCGGCCGAAAACGTGTACGTTTGCACTTCCCGGCCACAGGGAAGCTGCTAGCCGGGAATTCTCTGCCTGGTTCTACCCGCTGCCCGGAACGCTACGCAGGGCAAAAGCGATTCTCGTCCTCCGTGCTTGCTTTTTCTCAGAAAGAGCCGTGGTGTGCGTTTTCGCCGGAAAACGCGTTTTCGGCCGAAAACGTGTACGTTTGCACTTCCCGGCCACAGGGAAACTGCTAGCCGGGAATTCTCTGCCTGGTTCTACCCGCTGCCCGGAACGCTACGCAGGGCAAAAGCGATTCTCGTCCTCCGTGCTTGCTTTTTCTCAGAAAGAGCCGTGGTGTGCGTTTTCGCCGGTAAACGCATTTTCTGCCGAAAACGTGTACGTTTGCACTTCCCGGCCACAGGGAAGCTGCTAGACGGGAATTCTCTGCCTGGTTCTACCCGCTGCCCGGAACGCTACGCAGGGCAAAAGCGATTCTCGTCCTCCGTGCTTGCTTTTTCTCAGAAAGAGCCGTGGTGTGCGTTTTCGCCGGAAAACGCGTTTTCGGCCGAAAACGTTTACGTTTGCACTTCCCGGCCACAGGGAAACTGCTAGACGGGAATTCTCTGCCTGGTTCTACCCGCTGCCCGGAACGCTACGCAGGGCAAAAGCGATTCTCGTCCTCCGTGCTTGCTTTTTCTCACAAAGAGCCGTGGTGTGCGTTTTCGCCGCAAAACGTGTTTTCGGCGAAAACGTGTACGTTTGCACTTCCCGGCCACAGGGAAGCTGCTAGCCTGGAATTCTCTGCCTGGTTCTACCTGCTGCCCGGAACGCTACGCAGGGCAAAAGCGATTCTCGTCCTCCGCGCTTGCTTTTTCTCAGAAAGAGCCGTGGTGTGCGTTTTCGCCGGAAAACGCGTTTTCGGCCGAAAACGTTTACGTTTGCACTCCCCGGCCACAGGGAAACTGCTAGACGGGAATTCTCTGCCTGGTTCTACCCGCTGCCCGGAACGCTACGCAGGGCAAAAGCGATTCTCGTCCTCCGTGCTTGCTTTTTCTCAGAAAGAGCCGTGGTGTGCGTTTTCGCCGGTAAACGCGTTTTCGGCCGAAAACGTGTACGTTTGCACTTCCCGGCCACAGGGAAGCTGCTAGCCGGGAATTCTCTGCCTGGTTCTACCCGCTGCCCGGAACGCTACGCAGGGCAAAAGCGATTCTCGTCCTCCGTGCTTGCTTTTTCTCAGAAAGAGCCGTGGTGTGCGTTTTCGCGGGAAAACGGGTTTTCGGCCGAAAACGTGTACGTTTGCACTTCCCGGCCACAGGGAAGCTGCTAGCCGGGAATTCTCTGCCTGGTTCTACCCGCTGCCCGGAACGCTACGCAGGGCAAAAGCGATTCTCGTCCTCCGTGCTTGCTTTTTCTCAGAAAGAGCCGTGGTGTGCGTTTTCGCCGGAAAACGCGTTTTCGGCCTAAAACGTGTACGTTTGCACTCCCCGGCCACAGGGAAGCTGCTAGCCGGGAATTCTCTGCCTGGTTCTACCCGCTGCCCGGAACGCTACGCAGGGCAAAAGCGATTCTCGTCCTCCGTGCTTGCTTTTTCTCAGAAAGAGCCGTGGTGTGCGTTTTCGCCGGAAAACGCATTTTCGGCCGAAAACGTGTACGTTTGCACTTCCCGGCCACAGGGAAGCTGCTAGCCGGGAATTCTCTGCCTGGTTCTACCCGCTGCCCGGAACACTACGCAGGGCAAAAGCGATTCTCGTCCTCCGTGCTTGCTTTTTCTCAGAAAGAGCCGTGGTGTGCGTTTTCGCCAGAAAACGCGTTTTCGGCCGAAAACGTGTACGTTTGCACTTCCCGGCCACAGGGAAGCTGCTAGACGGGAATTCTCTGCCTGGTTCTACCCGCTGCCCGGAACGCTACGCAGGGCAAAAGCGATTCTCGTCCTCCGTGCTTGCTTTTTCTCAGAAAGAGCCGTGGTGTGCGTTTTCGCCGGTAAACGCGTTTTCGGCCGAAAACGTGTACGTTTGCACTTCCCGGCCACAGGGAAGCTGCTAGCCGGGAATTCTCTGCCTGGTTCTACCCGCTGCCCGGAACGCTACGCAGGGCAAAAGCGATTCTCGTCCTCCGTGCTTGCTTTTTCTCAGAAAGAGCCGTGGTGTGCGTTTTCGCCGGTAAACGCATTTTCTGCCGAAAACGTGTACGTTTGCACTTCCCGGCCACAGGGAAGCTGCTAGACGGGAATTCTCTGCCTGGTTCTACCCGCTGCCCGGAACGCTACGCAGGGCAAAAGCGATTCTCGTCCTCCGTGCTTGCTTTTTCTCAGAAAGAGCCGTGGTGTGCGTTTTCGCCGGAAAACGCGTTTTCGGCCGAAAACGTTTACGTTTGCACTTCCCGGCCACAGGGAAGCTGCTAGACGGGAATTCTCTGCCTGGTTCTACCCGCTGCCCGGAACGCTACGCAGGGCAAAAGCGATTCTCGTCCTCCGTGCTTGCTTTTTCTCAGAAAGAGCCGTGTTGTGCGTTTTCGCTGGTAAACGCGTTTTCGGCCGAAAACGTGTACGTTTGCACTTCCCCGCCACAGGGAAGCTGCTAGCCGGGAATTCTCTGCCTGGTTCTACCCGCTGCCCGGAACGCTACGCAGGGCAAAAGCGATTCTCGTCCTCCGTGCTTGCTTTTTCTCAGAAAGAGCCGTGGTGTGCGTTTTCGCCGCAAAACGTGTTTTCGGCGAAAACGTGTACGTTTGCACTCCCCGGCCACAGGGAAGCTGCTAGCCGGGAATTCTCTGCCTGGTTCTACCCGCTGCCCGGAACGCTACGCAGGGCAAAAGCGATTCTCGTCCTCCGTGCTTGCTTTTTCTCAGAAAGAGCCGTGGTGTGCGTTTTCGCCGGAAAACGCGTTTTCGGCCGAAAACGTGTACGTTTGCATTTCCCGGCCACAGGGAAGCTGCTAGCCGGGAATTCTCTGCCTGGTTCTACCCGCTGCCCGGAACGCTACGCAGGGCAAAAGCGATTCTCGTTCTCCGTGCTTGCTTTTTCTCAGAAAGAGCCGTGGTGTGCGTTTTCGCCGGAAAACGCGTTTTAGGCCGAAAACGTGTACGTTTGCACTTCCCCGCCACAGGGAAGCTGCTAGACGGGAATTCTCTGCCTGGTTCTACCCGCTGCCAGGAACGCTACGCAGGGCAAAAGCGATTCTCGTCCTCCGTGCTTGCTTTTTCTCAGAAAGAGCCGTGGTGTGCGTTTTCGCCGGAAAACGCGTTTTCGGCCGAAAACCTGTACGTTTGCACTTCCCGGCCACAGGGAAGCTGCTAGCCGGGAATTCTCTGCCTGGTTCTACCCGCTGCCCGGAACGCTACGCAGGGCAAAAGCGATTCTCGTCCTCCGTGCTTGCTTTTTCTCAGAAAGAGCCGTGGTGTGCGTTTTCGCGGGAAAACGGGTTTTCGGCCGAAAACGTGTACGTTTGCACTTCCCGGCCACAGGGAAGCTGCTAGCCGGGAATTCTCTGCCTGGTTCTACCCGCTGCCCGGAACGCTACGCAGGGCAAAAGCGATTCTCGTCCTCCGTGCTTGCTTTTTCTCAGAAAGAGCCGTGGTGTGCGTTTTCGCCGGAAAACGCGTTTTCGGCCTAAAACGTGTACGTTTGCACTCCCCGGCCACAGGGAAGCTGCTAGCCGGGAATTCTCTGCCTGGTTCTACCCGCTGCCCGGAACGCTACGCAGGGCAAAAGCGATTCTCGTCCTCCGTGCTTGCTTTTTCTCAGAAAGAGCCGTGGTGTGCGTTTTCGCCGGAAAACGCGTTTTCGGCCGAAAACGTGTACGTTTGCATTTCCCGGCCACAGGGAAGCTGCTAGCCGGGAATTCTCTGCCTGGTTCTACCCGCTGCCCGGAACGCTACGCAGGGCAAAAGCGATTCTCGTCCTCCGTGCTTGCTTTTTCTCAGAAAGAGCCGTGGTGTGCGTTTTCGCCGGAAAACGCGTTTTCGGCCGAAAACGTGTACGTTTGCACTTCCCCGCCACAGGGAAGCTGCTAGCCGGGAATTCTCTGCCTGGTTCTACCCGCTGCCCGGAACGCTACGCAGGGCAAAAGCGATTCTCGTCCTCCGTGCTTGCTTTTTCTCAGAAAGAGCCGTGGTGTGCGTTTTCGCCGCAAAACGCGTTTTCGGCCGAAAACGTGTACGTTTGCACTTCCCGGCCACAGGGAAGCTGCTAGCCGGGAATTCTCTGCCTGGTTCTACCCGCTGCCCGGAACGCTACGCAGGGCAAAAGCGATTCTCGTCCTCCGTGCTTGCTTTTTCTCAGAAAGAGCCGTGGTGTGCGTTTTCGCCGGAAAACGCGTTTTCGGCCTAAAACGTGTACGTTTGCACTCCCCGGCCACAGGGAAGCT
Organism: Athene noctua; assembly: GCF_965140245.1. NCBI lineage: Eukaryota > Metazoa > Chordata > Aves > Strigiformes > Strigidae > Athene > Athene noctua. Next base: position 93,853 of record NW_027437699.1, read on the forward strand.
GCTAGCCGGGAATTCTCTGCCTGGTTCTACCCGCTGCCCGGAACGCTACGCAGGGCAAAAGCGATTCTCGTCCTCCGTGCTTGCTTTTTCTCAGAAAGAGCCGTGGTGTGCGTTTTCGCCGGAAAACGCGTTTTCGGCCGAAAACGTGTACGTTTGCATTTCCCGGCCACAGGGAAGCTGCTAGCCGGGAATTCTCTGCCTGGTTCTACCCGCTGCCCGGAACGCTACGCAGGGCAAAAGCGATTCTCGTCCTCCGTGCTTGCTTTTTCTCAGAAAGAGCCGTGGTGTGCGTTTTCGCCGGAAAACGCGTTTTCGGCCGAAAACGTGTACGTTTGCACTTCCCCGCCACAGGGAAGCTGCTAGCCGGGAATTCTCTGCCTGGTTCTACCCGCTGCCCGGAACGCTACGCAGGGCAAAAGCGATTCTCGTCCTCCGTGCTTGCTTTTTCTCAGAAAGAGCCGTGGTGTGCGTTTTCGCCGCAAAACGCGTTTTCGGCCGAAAACGTGTACGTTTGCACTTCCCGGCCACAGGGAAGCTGCTAGACGGGAATTCTCTGCCTGGTTCTACCCGCTGCCCGGAACGCTACGCAGGGCAAAAGCGATTCTCGTCCTCCGTGCTTGCTTTTTCTCAGAAAGAGCCGTGGTGTGCTTTTTCGCCGGAAAACGAGTTTTCGGCCGAAAACGTGTACGTTTGCACTTCCCGGCCACAGGGAAGCTGCTAGCCGGGAATTCTCTGCCTGGTTCTACCCGCTGCCCGGAACGCTACGCAGGGCAAAAGCGATTCTCGTCCTCCGTGCTTGCTTTTTCTCAGAAAGAGCCGTGGTGTGCGTTTTCGCCGGAAAATGCGTTTTCGGCCGAAAACGTGTACGTTTGCACTTCCCCGCCACAGGGAAGCTGCTAGACGGGAATTCTCTGCCTGGTTCTACCCGCTGCCCGGAACGCTACGCAGGGCAAAAGCGATTCTCGTCCTCCGTGCTTGCTTTTTCTCAGAAAGAGCCGTGGTGTGCGTTTTCGCCGGAAAACGCGTTTTCGGCCGAAAACGTGTACGTTTGCACTTCCCCGCCACAGGGAAGCTGCTAGCCGGGAATTCTCTGCCTGGTTCTACCCGCTGCCCGGAACGCTACGCAGGGCAAAAGCGATTCTCGTCCTCCGTGCTTGCTTTTTCTCAGAAAGAGCCGTGGTGTGCGTTTTCGCCGGAAAACGCGTTTTCGGCCGAAAACGTGTACGTTTGCACTTCCCGGCCACAGGGAAGCTGCTAGCCGGGAATTCTCTGCCTGGTTCTACCCGCTGCCCGGAACGCTACGCAGGGCAAAAGCGATTCTCGTCCTCCGTGCTTGCTTTTTCTCAGAAAGAGCCGTGGTGTGCGTTTTCGCGGGAAAACGCGTTTTCGGCCGAAAACGTGTACGTTTGCACTTCCCCGCCACAGGGAAGCTGCTAGACGGGAATTCTCTGCCTGGTTCTACCCGCTGCCCGGAACGCTACGCAGGGCAAAAGCGATTCTCGTCCTCCGTGCTTGCTTTTTCTCAGAAAGAGCCGTGGTGTGCGTTTTCGCCGGAAAACGCGTTTTCGGCCGAAAACGTGTACGTTTGCACTTCCCGGCCACAGGGAAGCTGCTAGCCGGGAATTCTCTGCCTGGTTCTACCCGCTGCCCGGAACGCTACGCAGGGCAAAAGCGATTCTCGTCCTCCGTGCTTGCTTTTTCTCAGAAAGAGCCGTGGTGTGCGTTTTCGCCGGAAAACGCGTTTTCGGCCGAAAACGTGTACGTTTGCACTCCCCGGCCACAGGGAAGCTGCTAGCCGGGAATTCTCTGCCTGGTTCTACCCGCTGCCCGGAACGCTACGCAGGGCAAAAGCGACTCTCGTCCTCCGTGCTTGCTTTTTCTCAGAAAGAGCCGTGGTGTGCGTTTTCGCCGGAAAACGCGTTTTCGGCCGAAAACGTGTACGTTTGCATTTCCCGGCCACAGGGAAGCTGCTAGCCGGGAATTCTCTGCCTGGTTCTACCCGCTGCCCGGAACGCTACGCAGGGCAAAAGCGATTCTCGTCCTCCGTGCTTGCTTTTTCTCAGAAAGAGCCGTGGTGTGCGTTTTCGCCGGAAAACGCGTTTTCGGCCGAAAACGTGTACGTTTGCACTTCCCCGCCACAGGGAAGCTGCTAGCCGGGAATTCTCTGCCTGGTTCTACCCGCTGCCCGGAACGCTACGCAGGGCAAAAGCGATTCTCGTCCTCCGTGCTTGCTTTTTCTCAGAAAGAGCCGTGGTGTGCGTTTTCGCCGGAAAACGCGTTTTCGGCCGAAAACGTGTACGTTTGCACTTCCCCGCCACAGGGAAGCTGCTAGACGGGAATTCTCTGCCTGGTTCTACCCGCTGCCCGGAACGCTACGCAGGGCAAAAGCGATTCTCGTCCTCCGTGCTTGCTTTTTCTCAGAAAGAGCCGTGGTGTGCGTTTTCGCCGGAAAACGCGTTTTCGGCCGAAAACGTGTACGTTTGCACTTCCCGGCCACAGGGAAGCTGCTAGCCGGGAATTCTCTGCCTGGTTCTACCCGCTGCCCGGAACGCTACGCAGGGCAAAAGCGATTCTCGTCCTCCGTGCTTGCTTTTTCTCAGAAAGAGCCGTGGTGTGCGTTTTCGCCGGAAAACGCGTTTTCGGCCGAAAACGTGTACGTTTGCACTTCCCCGCCACAGGGAAGCTGCTAGCCGGGAATTCTCTGCCTGGTTCTACCCGCTGCCCGGAACGCTACGCAGGGCAAAAGCGATTCTCGTCCTCCATGCTTGCTTTTTCTCAGAAAGAGCCGTGGTGTGCGTTTTCGCCGGAAAACGCGTTTTCGGCCGAAAACGTGTACGTTTGCACTTCCCCGCCACAGGGAAGCTGCTAGACGGGAATTCTCTGCCTGGTTCTACCCGCTGCCCGGAACGCTACGCAGGGCAAAAGCGATTCTCGTCCTCCGTGCTTGCTTTTTCTCAGAAAGAGCCGTGGTGTGCGTTTTCGCCGGAAAACGCGTTTTCGGCCGAAAACGTGTACGTTTGCACTTCCCCGCCACAGGGAAGCTGCTAGCCGGGAATTCTCTGCCTGGTTCTACCCGCTGCCCGGAACGCTACGCAGGGCAAAAGCGATTCTCGTCCTCCGTGCTTGCTTTTTCTCAGAAAGAGCCGTGGTGTGCGTTTTCGCCGGAAAACGCGTTTTCGGCCGAAAACGTGTACGTTTGCATTTCCCGGCCACAGGGAAGCTGCTAGCCGGGAATTCTCTGCCTGGTTCTACCCGCTGCCCGGAACGCTACGCAGGGCAAAAGCGATTCTCGTCCTCCGTGCTTGCTTTTTCTCAGAAAGAGCCGTGGTGTGCGTTTTCGCGGGAAAACGCATTTTCGGCCGAAAACGTGTACGTTTGCACTTCCCCGCCACAGGGAAGCTGCTAGCCGGGAATTCTCTGCCTGGTTCTACCCGCTGCCCGGAACGCTACGCAGGGCAAAAGCGACTCTCGTCCTCCGTGCTTGCTTTTTCTCAGAAAGAGCCGTGGTGTGCGTTTTCGCCGGAAAACGCGTTTTCGGCCGAAAACGTGTACGTTTGCATTTCCCGGCCACAGGGAAGCTGCTAGCCGGGAATTCTCTGCCTGGTTCTACCCGCTGCCCGGAACGCTACGCAGGGCAAAAGCGATTCTCGTCCTCCGTGCTTGCTTTTTCTCAGAAAGAGCCGTGGTGTGCGTTTTCGCCGGTAAACGCGTTTTCGGCCGAAAACGTGTACGTTTGCACTTCCCCGCCACAGGGAAGCTGCTAGCCGGGAATTCTCTGCCTGGTTCTACCCGCTGCCCGGAACGCTACGCAGGGCAAAAGCGATTCTCGTCCTCCGTGCTTGCTTTTTCTCAGAAAGAGCCGTGGTGTGCGTTTTCGCCGGAAAACGCGTTTTCGGCCGAAAACGTGTACGTTTGCACTTCCCCGCCACAGGGAAGCTGCTAGACGGGAATTCTCTGCCTGGTTCTACCCGCTGCCCGGAACGCTACGCAGGGCAAAAGCGATTCTCGTCCTCCGTGCTTGCTTTTTCTCAGAAAGAGCCGTGGTGTGCGTTTTCGCCGGAAAACGCGTTTTCGGCCGAAAACGTGTACGTTTGCACTTCCCGGCCACAGGGAAGCTGCTAGCCGGGAATTCTCTGCCTGGTTCTACCCGCTGCCCGGAACGCTACGCAGGGCAAAAGCGATTCTCGTCCTCCGTGCTTGCTTTTTCTCAGAAAGAGCCGTGGTGTGCGTTTTCGCCGGAAAACGCGTTTTCGGCCGAAAACGTGTACGTTTGCACTTCCCCGCCACAGGGAAGCTGCTAGCCGGGAAGTTCTCTGCCTGGTTCTACTCGCTGCCCGGAACGCTACGCAGGGCAAAAGCGATTCTCGTCCTCCGTGCTTGCTTTTTCTCAGAAAGAGCCGTGGTGTGCGTTTTCGCCGGAAAACGCGTTTTCGGCCGAAAACGTGTACGTTTGCACTTCCCCGCCACAGGGAAGCTGCTAGACGGGAATTCTCTGCCTGGTTCTACCCGCTGCCCGGAACGCTACGCAGGGCAAAAGCGATTCTCGTCCTCCGTGCTTGCTTTTTCTCAGAAAGAGCCGTGGTGTGCGTTTTCGCCGGAAAACGCGTTTTCGGCCAAAAACGTGTACGTTTGCACTTCCCCGCCACAGGGAAGCTGCTAGCCGGGAATTCTCTGCCTGGTTCTACCCGCTGCCCGGAACGCTACGCAGGGCAAAAGCGATTCTCGTCCTCCGTGCTTGCTTTTTCTCAGAAAGAGCCGTGGTGTGCGTTTTCGCCGGAAAACGCGTTTTCGGCCGAAAACGTGTACGTTTGCACTTCCCGGCCACAGGGAAGCTGCTAGCCGGGAATTCTCTGCCTGGTTCTACCCGCTGCCAGGAACGCTACGCAGGGCAAAAGCGATTCTCGTCCTCCGTGCTTGCTTTTTCTCAGAAAGAGCCGTGGTGTGCGTTTTCGCGGGAAAACGCGTTTTCGGCCGAAAACGTGTACGTTTGCACTTCCCCGCCACAGGGAAGCTGCTAGCCGGGAATTCTCTGCCTGGTTCTACCCGCTGCCCGGAACGCTACGCAGGGCAAAAGCGATTCTCGTCCTCCGTGCTTGCTTTTTCTCAGAAAGAGCCGTGGTGTGCGTTTTCGCCAGAAAACGCGTTTTCGGCCGAAAACGTGTACGTTTGCACTTCCCGGCCACAGGGAAGCTGCTAGCCGGGAATTCTCTGCCTGGTTCTACCCGCTGCCCGCAACGCTACGCAGGGCAAAAGCGATTCTCGTCCTCCGTGCTTGCTTTTTCTCAGAAAGAGCCGTGGTGTGCGTTTTCGCCGGAAAACGCATTTTCGGCCGAAAACGTGTACGTTTGCACTTCCCGGCCACAGGGAAGCTGCTAGCCGGGAATTCTCTGCCTGGTTCTACCCGCTGCCCGGAACACTACGCAGGGCAAAAGCGATTCTCGTCCTCCGTGCTTGCTTTTTCTCAGAAAGAGCCGTGGTGTGCGTTTTCGCCAGAAAACGCGTTTTCGGCCGAAAACGTGTACGTTTGCACTTCCCGGCCACAGGGAAGCTGCTAGCCGGGAATTCTCTGCCTGGTTCTACCCGCTGCCCGGAACGCTACGCAGGGCAAAAGCGATTCTCGTCCTCCGTGCTTGCTTTTTCTCAGAAAGAGCCGTGGTGTGCGTTTTCGCCGGTAAACGCGTTTTCGGCCGAAAACGTGTACGTTTGCACTTCCCGGCCACAGGGAAGCTGCTAGCCGGGAATTCTCTGCCTGGTTCTACCCGCTGCCCGGAATGCTACGCAGGGCAAAAGCGATTCTCGTCCTCCGTGCTTGCTTTTTCTCAGAAAGAGCCGTGGTGTGCGTTTTCGCCGGAAAACGCGTTTTCGGCCGAAAACGTGTACGTTTGCACTTCCCGGCCACAGGGAAACTGCTAGCCGGGAATTCTCTGCCTGGTTCTACCCGCTGCCCGGAACGCTACGCAGCGCAAAAGCGATTCTCGTCCTCCGCGCTTGCTTTTTCTCAGAAAGAGCCGTGGTGTGCGTTTTCGCCGGAAAACGCGTTTTCGGCCGAAAACGTTTACGTTTGCACTTCCCGGCCACAGGGAAACTGCTAGACGGGAATTCTCTGCCTGGTTCTACCCGCTGCCCGGAACGCTACGCAGGGCAAAAGCGATTCTCGTCCTCCGTGCTTGCTTTTTCTCACAAAGAGCCGTGGTGTGCGTTTTCGCCGCAAAACGTGTTTTCGGCGAAAACGTGTACGTTTGCACTTCCCGGCCACAGGGAAGCTGCTAGCCTGGAATTCTCTGCCTGGTTCTACCTGCTGCCCGGAACGCTACGCAGGGCAAAAGCGATTCTCGTCCTCCGCGCTTTCTTTTTCTCAGAAAGAGCCGTGGTGTGCGTTTTCGCCGGAAAACGCGTTTTCGTCCGAAAACGTTTACGTTTGCACTTCCCGGCCACAGGGAACCTGCTAGCCGGGAATTCTCTGCCTGGTTCTACCCGCTGCCCGGAACGCTACGCAGGGCAAAAGCGATTCTCGTCCTCCGTGCTTGCTTTTTCTCAGAAAGAGCCGTGGTGTGCGTTTTCGCCGGTAAACGCGTTTTCGGCCGAAAACGTGTACGTTTGCACTTCCCGGCCACAGGGAAGCTGCTAGCCGGGAATTCTCTGCCTGGTTCTACCCGCTGCCCGGAACGCTACGCAGGGCAAAAGCGATTCTCGTCCTCCGTGCTTGCTTTTTCTCAGAAAGAGCCGTGGTGTGCGTTTTCGCCGGAAAATGCGTTTTCGGCCGAAAACGTGTACGTTTGCACTTCCCCGCCACAGGGAAGCTGCTAGACGGGAATTCTCTGCCTGGTTCTACCCGCTGCCCGGAACGCTACGCAGGGCAAAAGCGATTCTCGTCCTCCGTGCTTGCTTTTTCTCAGAAAGAGCCGTGGTGTGCGTTTTCGCCGGAAAACGCGTTTTCGGCCTAAAACGTGTACGTTTGCACTCCCCGGCCACAGGGAAGCTGCTAGCCGGGAATTCTCTGCCTGGTTCTACCCGCTGCCCGGAACGCTACGCAGGGCAAAAGCGATTCTCGTCCTCCGTGCTTGCTTTTTCTCAGAAAGAGCCGTGGTGTGCGTTTTCGCCGGAAAACGCATTTTCGGCCGAAAACGTGTACGTTTGCACTTCCCGGCCACAGGGAAGCTGCTAGCCGGGAATTCTCTGCCTGGTTCTACCCGCTGCCCGGAACACTACGCAGGGCAAAAGCGATTCTCGTCCTCCGTGCTTGCTTTTTCTCAGAAAGAGCCGTGGTGTGCGTTTTCGCCAGAAAACGCGTTTTCGGCCGAAAACGTGTACGTTTGCACTTCCCGGCCACAGGGAAGCTGCTAGACGGGAATTCTCTGCCTGGTTCTACCCGCTGCCCGGAACGCTACGCAGGGCAAAAGCGATTCTCGTCCTCCGTGCTTGCTTTTTCTCAGAAAGAGCCGTGGTGTGCGTTTTCGCCGGTAAACGCGTTTTCGGCCGAAAACGTGTACGTTTGCACTTCCCGGCCACAGGGAAGCTGCTAGCCGGGAATTCTCTGCCTGGTTCTACCCGCTGCCCGGAACGCTACGCAGGGCAAAAGCGATTCTCGTCCTCCGTGCTTGCTTTTTCTCAGAAAGAGCCGTGGTGTGCGTTTTCGCCGGTAAACGCATTTTCTGCCGAAAACGTGTACGTTTGCACTTCCCGGCCACAGGGAAGCTGCTAGACGGGAATTCTCTGCCTGGTTCTACCCGCTGCCCGGAACGCTACGCAGGGCAAAAGCGATTCTCGTCCTCCGTGCTTGCTTTTTCTCAGAAAGAGCCGTGGTGTGCGTTTTCGCCGGAAAATGCGTTTTCGGCCGAAAACATTTACGTTTGCACTTCCCGGCCACAGGGAAACTGCTAGACGGGAATTCTCTGCCTGGTTCTACCCGCTGCCCGGAACGCTACGCAGGGCAAAAGCGATTCTCGTCCTCCGTGCTTGCTTTTTCTCAGAAAGAGCCGTGGTGTGCGTTTTCGCCGCAAAACGTGTTTTCGGCGAAAACGTGTACGTTTGCACTTCCCGGCCACAGGGAAGCTGCTAGCCTGGAATTCTCTGCCTGGTTCTACCTGCTGCCCGGAACGCTACGCAGGGCAAAAGCGATTCTCGTCCTCCGTGCTTGCTTTTTCTCAGAAAGAGCCGTGGTGTGCGTTTTCGCGGGAAAACGCGTTTTCGGCCGAAAACGTGTACGTTTGCACTTCCCGGCCACAGGGAAGCTGCTAGCCGGGAATTCTCTGCCTGATTCTACCCGCTGCCCGGAACGCTACGCAGGGCAAAAGCGATTCTCGTCCTCCGTGCTTGCTTTTTCTCAGAAAGAGCCGTGGTGTGCGTTTTCGCCGGAAAACGCATTTTCGGCCGAAAACGTGTACGTTTGCACTTCCCGGCCACATGGAAGCTGCTAGCAGGGAATTCTCTGCCTGGTTCTACCCGCTGCCCGGTACACTACGCAGGGCAAAAGCGATTCTCGTCCTCCGTGCTTGCTTTTTCTCAGAAAGAGCCGTGGTGTGCGTTTTCGCGGGAAAACGCGTTTTCGGCCGAAAACGTGTACGTTTGCACTTCCCGGCCACAGGGAAGCTGCTAGACGGGAATTCTCTGCCTGGTTCTACCCGCTGCCCGGAACGCTACGCAGGGCAAAAGCGATTCTCGTCCTCCGTGCTTGCTTTTTCTCAGAAAGAGCCGTGGTGTGCGTTTTCGCCGGTAAACGCGTTTTCGGCCGAAAACGTGTACGTTTGCACTTCCCCGCCACAGGGAAGCTGCTAGCCGGGAATTCTCTGCCTGGTTCTACCCGCTGCCCGGAACGCTACGCAGGGCAAAAGCGATTCTCGTCCTCCGTGCTTGCTTTTTCTCAGAAAGAGCCGTGGTGTGCGTTTTCGCCGGTAAACGCGTTTTCGGCCGAAAACGTGTACGTTTGCACTTCCCCGCCACAGGGAAGCTGCTAGCCGGGAATTCTCTGCCTGGTTCTACCCGCTGCCCGGAACGCTACGCAGGGCAAAAGCGATTCTCGTCCTCCGTGCTTGCTTTTTCTCAGGAAGAGCCGTGGTGTGCGTTTTCGCCGGTAAACGAGTTTTCGGCCGAAAACGTGTACGTTTGCACTTCCCCGCCACAGGGAAGCTGCTAGCCGGGAATTCTCTGCCTGGTTCTACCCGCTGCCCGGAACGCTACGCAGGGCAAAAGCGATTCTCGTCCTCCGTGCTTGCTTTTTCTCAGAAAGAGCCGTGGTGTGCGTTTTCGCCGGAAAACGCGTTTTCGGCGAAAACGTGTACGTTTGCACTTCCCGGCCACAGGGAAGCTGCTAGCCGGGAATTCTCTGCCTGGTTCTACCCGCTGCCCGGAACGCTACGCAGGGCAAAAGCGATTCTCGTCCTCCGTGCTTGCTTTTTCTCAGAAAGAGCCGTGGTGTGCGTTTTCGCCGGAAAACGCGTTTTCGGCCGAAAACGTGTACGTTTGCACTTCCCGGCCACAGGGAAGCTGCTAGCCGGGAATTCTCTGCCTGGTTCTACCCGCTGCCCGGAACGCTACGCAGGGCAAAAGCGATTCTCGTCCTCCGTGCTTGCTTTTTCTCAGAAAGAGCCGTGGTGTGCGTTTTCGCCGGAAAACGGGTTTTCGGCCGAAAACTTGTACGTTTGCACTTCCCGGCCACAGGGAAGCTGCTAGCCGGGAATTCTCTGCCTGGTTCTACCCGCTGCCCGGAACGCTACGCAGGGCAAAAGCGATTCTCGTCCTCCGTGCTTGCTTTTTCTCAGAAAGAGCCGTGGTGTGCGTTTTCGCCGGAAAACGCGTTTTCGGCCGAAAACGTGTACGTTTGCACTCCCCGGCCACAGGGAAGCTGCTAGCCGGGAATTCTCTGCCTGGTTCTACCCGCTGCCCGGAACGCTACGCAGGGCAAAAGCGATTCTCGTCCTCCGTGCTTGCTTTTTCTCAGAAAGAGCCGTGGTGTGCGTTTTCGCCAGAAAACGTGTTTTCGGCCGAAAACGTGTACGTTTGCACTTCCCGGCCACAGGGAAGCTGCTAGACGGGAATTCTCTGCCTGGTTCTACCCGCTGCCCGGAACGCTACGCAGGGCAAAAGCGATTCTCGTCCTCCGTGCTTGCTTTTTCTCAGAAAGAGCCGTGGTGTGCGTTTTCGCCGGTAAACGCGTTTTCGGCCGAAAACGTGTACGTTTGCACTTCCCGGCCACAGGGAAGCTGCTAGCCGGGAATTCTCTGCCTGGTTCTACCCGCTGCCCGGAACGCTACGCAGGGCAAAAGCGATTCTCGTCCTCCGTGCTTGCTTTTTCTCAGAAAGAGCCGTGGTGTGCGTTTTCGCCGGTAAACGCGTTTTCTGCCGAAAACGTGTACGTTTGCACTTCCCGGCCACAGGGAAGCTGCTAGCCGGGAATTCTCTGCCTGGTTCTACCCGCTGCCCGGAACGCTACGCAGGGCAAAAGCGATTCTCGTCCTCCGTGCTTGCTTTTTCTCAGAAAGAGCCGTGGTGTGCGTTTTCGCCGGTAAACGCGTTTTCGGCCGAAAACGTGTACGTTTGCACTTCCCGGCCACAGGGAAACTGCTAGACGGGAATTCTCTGCCAGGTTCTACCCGCTGCCCGGAACGCTACGCAGGGCAAAAGCGATTCTCGTCCTCCGTGCTTGCTTTTTCTCAGAAAGAGCCGTGGTGTGCGTTTTCGCCGGAAAACGTGTTTTCGGCGAAAACGTGTACGTTTGCACTTCCCGGCCACAGGGAAGCTGCTAGCCTGGAATTCTCTGCCTGGTTCTACCTGATGCCCGGAACGCTACGCAGGGCAAAAGCGATTCTCGTCCTCCGTGCTTGCTTTTTCTCAGAAAGAGCCGTGGTGTGCGTTTTCGCGGGAAAACGCGTTTTCGGCCGAAAACGTGTACGTTTGCACTTCCCGGCCACAGGGAAGCTGCTAGCCGGGAATTCTCTGCCTGATTCTACCCGCTGCCCGGAACGCTACGCAGGGCAAAAGCGATTCTCGTCCTCCGTGCTTGCTTTTTCTCAGAAAGAGCCGTGGTGTGCGTTTTCGCCGGAAAACGCATTTTCGGCCGAAAACGTGTACGTTTGCACTTCCCGGCCACAGGGAAGCTGCTAGCAGGGAATTCTCTGCCTGGTTCTACCCGCTGCCCGGTACACTACGCAGGGCAAAAGCGATTCTCGTCCTCCGTGCTTGCTTTTTCTCAGAAAGAGCCGTGGTGTGCGTTTTCGCGGGAAAACGCGTTTTCGGCCGAAAACGTGTACGTTTGCACTTCCCGGCCACAGGGAAGCTGCTAGACGGGAATTCTCTGCCTGGTTCTACCCGCTGCCCGGAACGCTACGCAGGGCAAAAGCGATTCTCGTCCTCCGTGCTTGCTTTTTCTCAGAAAGAGCCGTGGTGTGCGTTTTCGCCGGTAAACGCGTTTTCGGCCGAAAACGTGTACGTTTGCACTTCCCCGCCACAGGGAAGCTGCTAGCCGGGAATTCTCTGCCTGGTTCTACCCGCTGCCCGGAACGCTACGCAGGGCAAAAGCGATTCTCGTCCTCCGTGCTTGCTTTTTCTCAGAAAGAGCCGTGGTGTGCGTTTTCGCCGGTAAACGCGTTTTCGGCCGAAAACGTGTACGTTTGCACTTCCCCGCCACAGGGAAGCTGCTAGCCGGGAATTCTCTGCCTGGTTCTACCCGCTGCCCGGAACGCTACGCAGGGCAAAAGCGATTCTCGTCCTCCGTGCTTGCTTTTTCTCAGGAAGAGCCGTGGTGTGCGTTTTCGCCGGTAAACGCGTTTTCGGCCGAAAACGTGTACGTTTGCACTTCCCCGCCACAGGGAAGCTGCTAGCCGGGAATTCTCTGCCTGGTTCTACCCGCTGCCCGGAACGCTACGCAGGGCAAAAGCGATTCTCGTCCTCCGTGCTTGCTTTTTCTCAGAAAGAGCCGTGGTGTGCGTTTTCGCCGGAAAACGCGTTTTCGGCGAAAACGTGTACGTTTGCACTTCCCGGCCACAGGGAAGCTGCTAACCGGGAATTCTCTGCCTGGTTCTACCCGCTGCCCGGAACGCTACGCAGGGCAAAAGCGATTCTCGTCCTCCGTGCTTGCTTTTTCTCAGAAAGAGCCGTGGTGTGCGTTTTCGCCGGAAAACGCGTTTTCGGCCGAAAACGTGTACGTTTGCACTTCCCCGCCACAGGGAAGCTGCTAGCCGGGAATTCTCTGCCTGGTTCTACCCGCTGCCCGGAACGCTACGCAGGGCAAAAGCGATTCTCGTCCTCCGTGCTTGCTTTTTCTCAGAAAGAGCCGTGGTGTGCGTTTTCGCCGGAAAACGCGTTTTCGGCCGAAAACGTGTACGTTTGCACTTCCCGGCCACAGGGAAGCTGCTAGCCGGGAATTCTCTGCCTGGTTCTACCCGCTGCCCGGAACACTACGCAGGGCAAAAGCGATTCTCGTACTCCGTGCTTGCTTTTTCTCAGAAAGAGCCGTGGTGTGCGTTTTCGCCGGTAAACGCGTTTTCGGCCGAAAACGTGTACGTTTGCACTTCCCGGCCACAGGGAAGCTGCTAGCCGGGAATTCTCTGCCTGGTTCTACCCGCTGCCCGGAACGCTACGCAGGGCAAAAGCGATTCTCGTCCTCCGTGCTTGCTTTTTCTCAGAAAGAGCCGTGGTGTGCGTTTTCGCCGGTAAACGCGTTTTCGGCCGAAAACGTGTACGTTTGCACTTCCCGGCCACAGGGAAGCTGCTAGACGGGAATTCTCTGCCTGGTTCTACCCGCTGCCCGGAACGCTACGCAGGGCAAAAGCGATTCTCGTCCTCCGTGCTTGCTTTTTCTCAGAAAGAGCCGTGGTGTGCGTTTTCGCCGGAAAACGCGTTTTCGGCGAAAACGTGTATGTTTGCACTTCCCGGCCACAGGGAAGCTGCTAGACGGGAATTCTCTGCCTGGTTCTACCCGCTGCCCGGAACACTACGCAGGGCAAAAGCGATTCTCGTCCTCCGTGCTTGCTTTTTCTCAGAAGGAGCCATGGTGTGCGTTTTCGCCGGTAAACGCGTTTTCGGCCGAAAACGTGTACGTTTGCACTTCCCGGCCACAGGGAAGCTGCTAGCCGGGAATTCTCTGCCTGGTTCTACCCGCTGCCCGGAACGCTACGCAGGGCAAAAGCGATTCTCGTCCTCCGTGCTTGCTTTTTCTCAGAAAGAGCCGTGGTGTGCGTTTTCGCCGGAAAACGCGTTTTCGGCGAAAACGTGTACGTTTGCACTTCCCGGCCACAGGGAAGCTGCTAGCCGGGAATTCTCTGCCTGGTTCTACCCGCTGCCCGGAACGCTACGCAGGGCAAAAGCGATTCTCGTCCTCCGTGCTTGCTTTTTCTCAGAAAGAGCCGTGGTGTGCGTTTTCGCCGGAAAACGCGTTTTCGGCCGAAAACGTGTACGTTTGCACTTCCCCGCCACAGGGAAGCTGCTAGCCGGGAATTCTCTGCCTGGTTCTACCCGCTGCCCGGAACGCTACGCAGGGCAAAAGCGATTCTCGTCCTCCGCGCTTGCTTTTTCTCAGAAAGAGCCGTGGTGTGCGTTTTCGCCGGAAAACGCGTTTTCGGCCGAAAACGTTTACGTTTGCACTTCCCGGCCACAGGGAAACTGCTAGACGGGAATTCTCTGCCTGGTTCTACCCGCTGCCCGGAACGCTACGCAGGGCAAAAGCGATTCTCGTCCTCCGTGCTTGCTTTTTCTCAGAAAGAGCCGTGGTGTGCGTTTTCGCCGGAAAACGCGTTTTCGGCCGAAAACGTGTACGTTTGCACTTCCCCGCCACAGGGAAGCTGCTAGCCGGGAATTCTCTGCCTGGTTCTACCCGCTGCCCGGAACGCTACGCAGGGCAAAAGCGATTCTCGTCCTCCGTGCTTGCTTTTTCTCAGAAAGAGCCGTGGTGTGCGTTTTCGCCAGAAAACGTGTTTTCGGCCGAAAACGTGTACGTTTGCACTTCCCGGCCACAGGGAAGCTGCTAGCCGGGAATTCTCTGCCTGGTTCTACCCGCTGCCCGGAACGCTACGCAGGGCAAAAGCGATTCTCGTCCTCCGTGCTTGCTTTTTCTCAGAAAGAGCCGTGGTGTGCGTTTTCGCCGGTAAACGCGTTTTCGGCCGAAAACGTGTACGTTTGCACTTCCCCGCCACAGGGAAGCTGCTAGCCGGGAATTCTCTGCCTGGTTCTACCCGCTGCCCGGAACGCTACGCAGGGCAAAAGCGATTCTCGTCCTCCGTGCTTGCTTTTTCTCAGAAAGAGCCGTGGTGTGCGTTTTCGCCGGAAAACGCGTTTTCGGCGAAAACGTGTATGTTTGCACTTCCCGGCCACAGGGAAGCTGCTAGACGGGAATTCTCTGCCTGGTTCTACCCGCTGCCCGGAACACTACGCAGGGCAAAAGCGATTCTCGTCCTCCGTGCTTGCTTTTTCTCAGAAAGAGCCATGGTGTGCTTTTTCTCCGGAAAACGCGTTTTCGGCCGAAAACGTGTACGTTTGCATTTCCCGGCCACAGGGAAGCTGCTAGCCGGGAATTCTCTGCCTGGTTCTACCCGCTGCCCGGAACGCTACGCAGGGCAAAAGCGATTCTCGTCCTCCGTGCTTGCTTTTTCTCAGAAAGAGCCGTGGTGTGCGTTTTCGCCGGAAAACGCGTTTTCGGCCGAAAACGTGTACGTTTGCACTCCCCGGCCACAGGGAAGCTGCTAGACGGGAATTCTCTGCCTGGTTCTACCCGCTGCCCGGAACACTACGCAGGGCAAAAGCGATTCTCGTCCTCCGTGCTTGCTTTTTCTCAGACAGAGCCGTGGTGTGCGTTTTCGCCGGAAAACGCATTTTCGGCCGAAAACGTGTACGTTTGCACTTCCCCGCCACAGGGAAGCTGCTAGCCGGGAATTCTCTGCCTGGTTCTACCCGCTGCCCGGAACGCTACGCAGGGCAAAAGCGATTCTCGTCCTCCGTGCTTGCTTTTTCTCAGAAAGAGCCGTGGTGTGCGTTTTCGCCGGTAAACGCGTTTTCGGCCGAAAACGTGTACGTTTGCACTTCCCGGCCACAGGGAAGCTGCTAGCCGGGAATTCTCTGCCTGGTTCTACCCGCTGCCCGGAACGCTACGCAGGGCAAAAGCGATTCTCGTCCTCCGTGCTTGCTTTTTCTCAGAAAGAGCCGTGGTGTGCGTTTTCGCCAGAAAACGCGTTTTCGGCCGAAAACGTGTACGTTTGCACTTCCCGGCCACAGGGAAGCTGCTAGCCGGGAATTCTCTGCCTGGTTCTACCCGCTGCCCGGAACACTACGCAGGGCAAAAGCGATTCTCGTCCTCCGTGCTTGCTTTTTCTCAGAAAGAGCCGTGGTGTGCGTTTTCGCCAGAAAACGCGTTTTCGGCGAAAACGTGTACGTTTGCACTTCCCGGCCACAGGGAAGCTGCTAGCCGGGAATTCTCTGCCTGGTTCTACCCGCTGCCCGGAACGCTACGCAGGGCAAAAGCGATTCTCGTCCTCCGTGCTTGCTTTTCCTCAGAAAGAGCCGTCGTGTGCGTTTTCGCAGGTAAACGCGTTTTTGGCCGAAAACGTGTACGTTTGCACTTCCCCGCCACAGGGAAGCTGCTAGCCGGGAATTCTCTGCCTGGTTCTACCCGCTGCCCGGAACACTACGCAGGGCAAAAGCGATTCTCGTACTCCGTGCTTGCTTTTTCTCAGAAAGAGCCGTGGTGTGCGTTTTCGCCAGAAAACGTGTTTTCGGCCGAAAACGTGTACGTTTGCACTTCCCGGCCACAGGGAAGCTGCTAGCCGGGAATTCTCTGCCTGGTTCTACCCGCTGCCCGGAACGCTACGCAGGGCAAAAGCGATTCTCGTCCTCCGTGCTTTCTTTTTCTCAGAAAGAGCCGTGGTGTGCGTTTTCGCCGGTAAACGCGTTTTCGGCCGAAAACGTGTACGTTTGCACTTCCCGGCCACAGGGAAGCTGCTAGACGGGAATTCTCTGCCTGGTTCTACCCGCTGCCCGGAACGCTACGCAGGGCAAAAGCGATTCTCGTCCTCCGTGCTTGCTTTTTCTCAGAAAGAGCCGTGGTGTGCGTTTTCGCCGGAAAACGCGTTTTCGGCGAAAACGTGTATGTTTGCACTTCCCGGCCACAGGGAAGCTGCTAGACGGGAATTCTCTGCCTGGTTCTACCCGCTGCCCGGAACGCTACGCAGGGCAAAAGCGATTCTCGTCCTCCGTGCTTGCTTTTTCTCAGAAAGAGCCATGGTGTGCGTTTTCGCCGGTAAACGCGTTTTCGGCCGAAAACGTGTACGTTTGCACTTCCCGGCCACAGGGAAGCTGCTAGCCGGGAATTCTCTGCCTGGTTCTACCCGCTGCCCGGAACGCTACGCAGGGCAAAAGCGATTCTCGTCCTCCGTGCTTGCTTTTTCTCAGAAAGAGCCGTGGTGTGCGTTTTCGCCGGAAAACGCGTTTTCGGCGAAAACGTGTACGTTTGCACTTCCCGGCCACAGGGAAGCTGCTAGCCGGGAATTCTCTGCCTGGTTCTACCCGCTGCCCGGAACGCTACGCAGGGCAAAAGCGATTCTCGTCCTCCGTGCTTGCTTTTTCTCAGAAAGAGCCGTGGTGTGCGTTTTCGCCGGAAAACGCGTTTTCGGCCGAAAACGTGTACGTTTGCACTTCCCCGCCACAGGGAAGCTGCTAGCCGGGAATTCTCTGCCTGGTTCTACCCGCTGCCCGGAACGCTACGCAGGGCAAAAGCGATTCTCGTCCTCCGCGCTTGCTTTTTCTCAGAAAGAGCCGTGGTGTGCGTTTTCGCCGGAAAACACGTTTTCGGCCGAAAACGTTTACGTTTGCGCTTCCCGGCCACAGGGAAACTGCTAGACGGGAATTCTCTGCCTGGTTCTACCCGCTGCCCGGAACGCTACGCAGGGCAAAAGCGATTCTCGTCCTCCGTGCTTGCTTTTTCTCAGAAAGAGCCGTGGTGTGCGTTTTCGCCGGAAAACGCATTTTCGGCCGAAAACGTGTACGTTTGCACTTCCCGGCCACAGGGAAGCTGCTAGCCGGGAATTCTCTGCCTGGTTCTACCCGCTGCCCGGAACGCTACGCAGGGCAAAACCGATTCTCGTCCTCCGTGCTTGCTTTCTCTCAGAAAGAGCCGTGGTGTGCGTTTTCGCCAGAAAACGCGTTTTCGGCCGAAAACGTGTACGTTTGCACTTCCCGGCCACAGGGAAGCTGCTAGCCGGGAATTCTCTGCCTGGTTCTACCCGCTGCCCGGAACGCTACGCAGGGCAAAAGCGATTCTCGTCCTCCGTGCTTGCTTTTTCTCAGAAAGAGCCGTGGTGTGCGTTTTCGCCGGAAAACGCGTTTTCGGCCGAAAACGTGTACGTTTGCACTTCCCGGCCACAGGGAAGCTGCTAGACGGGAATTCTCTGCCTGGTTCTACCCGCTGCCCGGAACACTACGCAGGGCAAAAGCGATTCTCGTCCTCCGTGCTTGCTTTTTCTCAGAAGGAGCCATGGTGTGCGTTTTCGCCGGTAAACGCGTTTTCGGCCGAAAACGTGTACGTTTGCACTTCCCGGCCACAGGGAAGCTGCTAGCCGGGAATTCTCTGCCTGGTTCTACCCGCTGCCCGGAACGCTACGCAGGGCAAAAGCGATTCTCGTCCTCCGTGCTTGCTTTTTCTCAGAAAGAGCCGTGGTGTGCGTTTTCGCCGGAAAACGCGTTTTCGGCGAAAACGTGTACGTTTGCACTTCCCGGCCACAGGGAAGCTGCTAGCCGGGAATTCTCTGCCTGGTTCTACCCGCTGCCCGGAACGCTACGCAGGGCAAAAGCGATTCTCGTCCTCCGTGCTTGCTTTTTCTCAGAAAGAGCCGTGGTGTGCGTTTTCGCCGGAAAACGCGTTTTCGGCCGAAAACGTGTACGTTTGCACTTCCCCGCCACAGGGAAGCTGCTAGCCGGGAATTCTCTGCCTGGTTCTACCCGCTGCCCGGAACGCTACGCAGGGCAAAAGCGATTCTCGTCCTCCGCGCTTGCTTTTTCTCAGAAAGAGCCGTGGTGTGCGTTTTCGCCGGAAAACGCGTTTTCGGCCGAAAACGTTTACGTTTGCACTTCCCGGCCACAGGGAAACTGCTAGACGGGAATTCTCTGCCTGGTTCTACCCGCTGCCCGGAACGCTACGCAGGGCAAAAGCGATTCTCGTCCTCCGTGCTTGCTTTTTCTCAGAAAGAGCCGTGGTGTGCGTTTTCGCCGGAAAACGCGTTTTCGGCCGAAAACGTGTACGTTTGCACTTCCCCGCCACAGGGAAGCTGCTAGCCGGGAATTCTCTGCCTGGTTCTACCCGCTGCCCGGAACGCTACGCAGGGCAAAAGCGATTCTCGTCCTCCGTGCTTGCTTTTTCTCAGAAAGAGCCGTGGTGTGCGTTTTCGCCAGAAAACGTGTTTTCGGCCGAAAACGTGTACGTTTGCACTTCCCGGCCACAGGGAAGCTGCTAGCCGGGAATTCTCTGCCTGGTTCTACCCGCTGCCCGGAACGCTACGCAGGGCAAAAGCGATTCTCGTCCTCCGTGCTTTCTTTTTCTCAGAAAGAGCCGTGGTGTGCGTTTTCGCCGGTAAACGCGTTTTCGGCCGAAAACGTGTACGTTTGCACTTCCCCGCCACAGGGAAGCTGCTAGCCGGGAATTCTCTGCCTGGTTCTACCCGCTGCCCGGAACGCTACGCAGGGCAAAAGCGATTCTCGTCCTCCGTGCTTGCTTTTTCTCAGAAAGAGCCGTGGTGTGCGTTTTCGCCGGAAAACGCGTTTTCGGCGAAAACGTGTATGTTTGCACTTCCCGGCCACAGGGAAGCTGCTAGACGGGAATTCTCTGCCTGGTTCTACCCGCTGCCCGGAACACTACGCAGGGCAAAAGCGATTCTCGTCCTCCGTGCTTGCTTTTTCTCAGAAAGAGCCATGGTGTGCTTTTTCTCCGGAAAACGCGTTTTCGGCCGAAAACGTGTACGTTTGCATTTCCCGGCCACAGGGAAGCTGCTAGCCGGGAATTCTCTGCCTGGTTCTACCCGCTGCCCGGAACGCTACGCAGGGCAAAAGCGATTCTCGTCCTCCGTGCTTGCTTTTTCTCAGAAAGAGCCGTGGTGTGCGTTTTCGCCGGAAAACGCGTTTTCGGCCGAAAACGTGTACGTTTGCACTCCCCGGCCACAGGGAAGCTGCTAGACGGGAATTCTCTGCCTGGTTCTACCCGCTGCCCGGAACACTACGCAGGGCAAAAGCGATTCTCGTCCTCCGTGCTTGCTTTTTCTCAGACAGAGCCGTGGTGTGCGTTTTCGCCGGAAAACGCATTTTCGGCCGAAAACGTGTACGTTTGCACTTCCCCGCCACAGGGAAGCTGCTAGCCGGGAATTCTCTGCCTGGTTCTACCCGCTGCCCGGAACGCTACGCAGGGCAAAAGCGATTCTCGTCCTCCGCGCTTGCTTTTTCTCAGAAAGAGCCGTGGTGTGCGTTTTCGCCGGAAAACGCGTTTTCGGCCGAAAACGTTTACGTTTGCACTTCCCGGCCACAGGGAAACTGCTAGACGGGAATTCTCTGCCTGGTTCTACCCGCTGCCCGGAACGCTACGCAGGGCAAAAGCGATTCTCGTCCTCCGTGCTTGCTTTTTCTCAGAAAGAGCCGTGGTGTGCGTTTTCGCCGGAAAACGCGTTTTCGGCCGAAAACGTGTACGTTTGCACTTCCCCGCCACAGGGAAGCTGCTAGCCGGGAATTCTCTGCCTGGTTCTACCCGCTGCCCGGAACGCTACGCAGGGCAAAAGCGATTCTCGTCCTCCGTGCTTGCTTTTTCTCAGAAAGAGCCGTGGTGTGCGTTTTCGCCAGAAAACGTGTTTTCGGCCGAAAACGTGTACGTTTGCACTTCCCGGCCACAGGGAAGCTGCTAGCCGGGAATTCTCTGCCTGGTTCTACCCGCTGCCCGGAACGCTACGCAGGGCAAAAGCGATTCTCGTCCTCCGTGCTTTCTTTTTCTCAGAAAGAGCCGTGGTGTGCGTTTTCGCCGGTAAACGCGTTTTCGGCCGAAAACGTGTACGTTTGCACTTCCCCGCCACAGGGAAGCTGCTAGCCGGGAATTCTCTGCCTGGTTCTACCCGCTGCCCGGAACGCTACGCAGGGCAAAAGCGATTCTCGTCCTCCGTGCTTGCTTTTTCTCAGAAAGAGCCGTGGTGTGCGTTTTCGCCGGAAAACGCGTTTTCGGCGAAAACGTGTATGTTTGCACTTCCCGGCCACAGGGAAGCTGCTAGACGGGAATTCTCTGCCTGGTTCTACCCGCTGCCCGGAACACTACGCAGGGCAAAAGCGATTCTCGTCCTCCGTGCTTGCTTTTTCTCAGAAAGAGCCATGGTGTGCTTTTTCTCCGGAAAACGCGTTTTCGGCCGAAAACGTGTACGTTTGCATTTCCCGGCCACAGGGAAGCTGCTAGCCGGGAATTCTCTGCCTGGTTCTACCCGCTGCCCGGAACGCTACGCAGGGCAAAAGCGATTCTCGTCCTCCGTGCTTGCTTTTTCTCAGAAAGAGCCGTGGTGTGCGTTTTCGCCGGAAAACGCGTTTTCGGCCGAAAACGTGTACGTTTGCACTCCCCGGCCACAGGGAAGCTGCTAGACGGGAATTCTCTGCCTGGTTCTACCCGCTGCCCGGAACACTACGCAGGGCAAAAGCGATTCTCGTCCTCCGTGCTTGCTTTTTCTCAGACAGAGCCGTGGTGTGCGTTTTCGCCGGAAAACGCATTTTCGGCCGAAAACGTGTACGTTTGCACTTCCCCGCCACAGGGAAGCTGCTAGCCGGGAATTCTCTGCCTGGTTCTACCCGCTGCCCGGAACGCTACGCAGGGCAAAAGCGATTCTCGTCCTCCGTGCTTGCTTTTTCTCAGAAAGAGCCGTGGTGTGCGTTTTCGCCGGTAAACGCGTTTTCGGCCGAAAACGTGTACGTTTGCACTTCCCGGCCACAGGGAAGCTGCTAGCCGGGAATTCTCTGCCTGGTTCTACCCGCTGCCCGGAACGCTACGCAGGGCAAAAGCGATTCTCGTCCTCCGTGCTTGCTTTTTCTCAGAAAGAGCCGTGGTGTGCGTTTTCGCCAGAAAACGCGTTTTCGGCCGAAAACGTGTACGTTTGCACTTCCCGGCCACAGGGAAGCTGCTAGCCGGGAATTCTCTGCCTGGTTCTACCCGCTGCCCGGAACACTACGCAGGGCAAAAGCGATTCTCGTCCTCCGTGCTTGCTTTTTCTCAGAAAGAGCCGTGGTGTGCGTTTTCGCCAGAAAACGCGTTTTCGGCGAAAACGTGTACGTTTGCACTTCCCGGCCACAGGGAAGCTGCTAGCCGGGAATTCTCTGCCTGGTTCTACCCGCTGCCCGGAACGCTACGCAGGGCAAAAGCGATTCTCGTCCTCCGTGCTTGCTTTTCCTCAGAAAGAGCCGTCGTGTGCGTTTTCGCAGGTAAACGCGTTTTTGGCCGAAAACGTGTACGTTTGCACTTCCCCGCCACAGGGAAGCTGCTAGCCGGGAATTCTCTGCCTGGTTCTACCCGCTGCCCGGAACACTACGCAGGGCAAAAGCGATTCTCGTACTCCGTGCTTGCTTTTTCTCAGAAAGAGCCGTGGTGTGCGTTTTCGCCAGAAAACGTGTTTTCGGCCGAAAACGTGTACGTTTGCACTTCCCGGCCACAGGGAAGCTGCTAGCCGGGAATTCTCTGCCTGGTTCTACCCGCTGCCCGGAACGCTACGCAGGGCAAAAGCGATTCTCGTCCTCCGTGCTTTCTTTTTCTCAGAAAGAGCCGTGGTGTGCGTTTTCGCCGGTAAACGCGTTTTCGGCCGAAAACGTGTACGTTTGCACTTCCCGGCCACAGGGAAGCTGCTAGACGGGAATTCTCTGCCTGGTTCTACCCGCTGCCCGGAACGCTACGCAGGGCAAAAGCGATTCTCGTCCTCCGTGCTTGCTTTTTCTCAGAAAGAGCCGTGGTGTGCGTTTTCGCCGGAAAACGCGTTTTCGGCGAAAACGTGTATGTTTGCACTTCCCGGCCACAGGGAAGCTGCTAGACGGGAATTCTCTGCCTGGTTCTACCCGCTGCCCGGAACGCTACGCAGGGCAAAAGCGATTCTCGTCCTCCGTGCTTGCTTTTTCTCAGAAAGAGCCATGGTGTGCGTTTTCGCCGGTAAACGCGTTTTCGGCCGAAAACGTGTACGTTTGCACTTCCCGGCCACAGGGAAGCTGCTAGCCGGGAATTCTCTGCCTGGTTCTACCCGCTGCCCGGAACGCTACGCAGGGCAAAAGCGATTCTCGTCCTCCGTGCTTGCTTTTTCTCAGAAAGAGCCGTGGTGTGCGTTTTCGCCGGAAAACGCGTTTTCGGCGAAAACGTGTACGTTTGCACTTCCCGGCCACAGGGAAGCTGCTAGCCGGGAATTCTCTGCCTGGTTCTACCCGCTGCCCGGAACGCTACGCAGGGCAAAAGCGATTCTCGTCCTCCGTGCTTGCTTTTTCTCAGAAAGAGCCGTGGTGTGCGTTTTCGCCGGAAAACGCGTTTTCGGCCGAAAACGTGTACGTTTGCACTTCCCCGCCACAGGGAAGCTGCTAGCCGGGAATTCTCTGCCTGGTTCTACCCGCTGCCCGGAACGCTACGCAGGGCAAAAGCGATTCTCGTCCTCCGCGCTTGCTTTTTCTCAGAAAGAGCCGTGGTGTGCGTTTTCGCCGGAAAACACGTTTTCGGCCGAAAACGTTTACGTTTGCGCTTCCCGGCCACAGGGAAACTGCTAGACGGGAATTCTCTGCCTGGTTCTACCCGCTGCCCGGAACGCTACGCAGGGCAAAAGCGATTCTCGTCCTCCGTGCTTGCTTTTTCTCAGAAAGAGCCGTGGTGTGCGTTTTCGCCGGAAAACGCGTTTTCGGCCGAAAACGTGTACGTTTGCACTTCCCGGCCACAGGGAAGCTGCTAGCCGGGAATTCTCTGCCTGGTTCTACCCGCTGCCCGGAACGCTACGCAGGGCAAAACCGATTCTCGTCCTCCGTGCTTGCTTTCTCTCAGAAAGAGCCGTGGTGTGCGTTTTCGCCAGAAAACGCGTTTTCGGCCGAAAACGTGTACGTTTGCACTTCCCGGCCACAGGGAAGCTGCTAGCCGGGAATTCTCTGCCTGGTTCTACCCGCTGCCCGGAACGCTACGCAGGGCAAAAGCGATTCTCGTCCTCCGTGCTTGCTTTTTCTCAGAAAGAGCCGTGGTGTGCGTTTTCGCCGGAAAACGCGTTTTCGGCCGAAAACGTGTACGTTTGCACTTCCCGGCCACAGGGAAGCTGCTAGCCGGGAATTCTCTGCCTGGTTCTACCCGCTGCCCGGAACGCTACGCAGGGCAAAAGCGATTCTCGTCCTCCGTGCTTGCTTTTTCTCAGAAAGAGCCGTGGTGTGCGTTTTCGCCGGAAAACGCGTTTTCGGCCGAAAACGTGTACGTTTGCACTTCCCGGCCACAGGGAAACTGCTAGCCGGGAATTCTCTGCCTGGTTCTACCCGCTGCCCGGAACGCTACGCAGCGCAAAAGCGATTCTCGTCCTCCGCGCTTGCTTTTTCTCAGAAAGAGCCGTGGTGTGTGTTTTCGCCGGAAAACGCGTTTTCGGCCGAAAACGTTTACGTTTGCACTTCCCGGCCACAGGGAAACTGCTAGACGGGAATTCTCTGCCTGGTTCTACCCGCTGCCCGGAACGCTACGCAGGGCAAAAGCGATTCTCGTCCTCCGTGCTTGCTTTTTCTCACAAAGAGCCGTGGTGTGCGTTTTCGCCGCAAAACGTGTTTTCGGCGAAAACGTGTACGTTTGCACTTCCCGGCCACAGGGAAGCTGCTAGCCTGGAATTCTCTGCCTGGTTCTACCTGCTGCCCGGAACGCTACGCAGGGCAAAAGCGATTCTCGTCCTCCGCGCTTGCTTTTTCTCAGAAAGAGCCGTGGTGTGCGTTTTCGCCGGAAAACGCGTTTTCGGCCGAAAACGTTTACGTTTGCACTTCCCGGCCACAGGGAAACTGCTAGACGGGAATTCTCTGCCTGGTTCTACCCGCTGCCCGGAACGCTACGCAGGGCAAAAGCGATTCTCGTCCTCCGTGCTTGCTTTTTCTCAGAAAGAGCCGTGGTGTGCGTTTTCGCCGGAAAACGCGTTTTCGGCCGAAAACGTGTACGTTTGCACTTCCCGGCCACAGGGAAGCTGCTAGCCGGGAATTCTCTGCCTGGTTCTACCCGCTGCCCGGAACGCTACGCAGGGCAAAAGCGATTCTCGTCCTCCGTGCTTGCTTTTTCTCAGAAAGAGCCGTGGTGTGCGTTTTCGCGGGAAAACGGGTTTTCGGCCGAAAACGTGTACGTTTGCACTTCCCGGCCACAGGGAAGCTGCTAGCCGGGAATTCTCTGCCTGGTTCTACCCGCTGCCCGGAACGCTACGCAGGGCAAAAGCGATTCTCGTCCTCCGTGCTTGCTTTTTCTCAGAAAGAGCCGTGGTGTGCGTTTTCGCCGGAAAACGCGTTTTCGGCCTAAAACGTGTACGTTTGCTCTCCCCGGCCACAGGGAAGCTGCTAGCCGGGAATTCTCTGCCTGGTTCTACCCGCTGCCCGGAACGCTACGCAGGGCAAAAGCGATTCTCGTCCTCCGTGCTTGCTTTTTCTCAGAAAGAGCCGTGGTGTGCGTTTTCGCCGGAAAACGCATTTTCGGCCGAAAACGTGTACGTTTGCACTTCCCGGCCACAGGGAAGCTGCTAGCCGGGAATTCTCTGCCTGGTTCTACCCGCTGCCCGGAACACTACGCAGGGCAAAAGCGATTCTCGTCCTCCGTGCTTGCTTTTTCTCAGAAAGAGCCGTGGTGTGCGTTTTCGCCAGAAAACGCGTTTTCGGCCGAAAACGTGTACGTTTGCACTTCCCGGCCACAGGGAAGCTGCTAGACGGGAATTCTCTGCCTGATTCTACCCGCTGCCCGGAACGCTACGCAGGGCAAAAGCGATTCTCGTCCTCCGTGCTTGCTTTTTCTCAGAAAGAGCCGTGGTGTGCGTTTTCGCCAGAAAACGCGTTTTCGGCCGAAAACGTGTACGTTTGCACTTCCCGGCCACAGGGAAGCTGCTAGACGGGAATTCTCTGCCTGATTCTACCCGCTGCCCGGAACGCTACGCAGGGCAAAAGCGATTCTCGTCCTCCGTGCTTGCTTTTTCTCAGAAAGAGCCGTGGTGTGCGTTTTCGCCGGAAAATGCGTTTTCGGCCGAAAACGTTTACGTTTGCACTTCCCGGCCACAGGGAAACTGCTAGACGGGAATTCTCTGCCTGGTTCTACCCGCTGCCCGGAACGCTACGCAGGGCAAAAGCGATTCTCGTCCTCCGTGCTTGCTTTTTCTCAGAAAGAGCCGTGGTGTGCGTTTTCGCCGCAAAACGTGTTTTCGGCGAAAACGTGTACGTTTGCACTTCCCGGCCACAGGGAAGCTGCTAGCCGGGAATTCTCTGCCTGGTTCTACCTGCTGCCCGGAACGCTACGCAGGGCAAAAGCGATTCTCGTCCTCCGTGCTTGCTTTTTCTCAGAAAGAGCCGTGGTGTGCGTTTTCGCCGGAAAACGCGTTTTCGGCCGAAAACGTGTACGTTTGCACTCCCCGGCCACAGGGAAGCTGCTAGCCGGGAATTCTCTGCCTGGTTCTACCCGCTGCCCGGAACGCTACGCAGGGCAAAAGCGATTCTCGTCCTCCGTGCTTGCTTTTTCTCAGAAAGAGCCGTGGTGTGCGTTTTCGCCAGAAAACGCGTTTTCGGCCGAAAACGTGTACGTTTGCACTTCCCGGCCACAGGGAAGCTGCTAGACGGGAATTCTCTGCCTGGTTCTACCCGCTGCCCGGAACGCTACGCAGGGCAAAAGCGATTCTCGTCCTCCGTGCTTGCTTTTTCTCAGAAAGAGCCGTGGTGTGCGTTTTCGCCGGTAAACGCGTTTTCGGCCGAAAACGTGTACGTTTGCACTTCCCGGCCACAGGGAAGCTGCTAGCCGGGAATTCTCTGCCTGGTTCTACCCGCTGCCCGGAACGCTACGCAGGGCAAAAGCGATTCTCGTCCTCCGTGCTTGCTTTTTCTCAGAAAGAGCCGTGGTGTGCGTTTTCGCCGGTAAACGCGTTTTCTGCCGAAAACGTGTACGTTTGCACTTCCCGGCCACAGGGAAGCTGCTAGACGGGAATTCTCTGCCTGGTTCTACCCGCTGCCCGGAACGCTACGCAGGGCAAAAGCGATTCTCGTCCTCCGTGCTTGCTTTTTCTCAGAAAGAGCCGTGGTGTGCGTTTTCGCCGGAAAATGCGTTTTCGGCCGAAAACTTTTACGTTTGCACTTCCCGGCCACAGGGAAACTGCTAGACGGGAATTCTCTGCCAGGTTCTACCCGCTGCCCGGAACGCTACGCAGGGCAAAAGCGATTCTCGTCCTCCGTGCTTGCTTTTTCTCAGAAAGAGCCGTGGTGTGCGTTTTCGCCGGAAAACGTGTTTTCGGCGAAAACGTGTACGTTTGCACTTCCCGGCCACAGGGAAGCTGCTAGCCTGGAATTCTCTGCCTGGTTCTACCTGATGCCCGGAACGCTACGCAGGGCAAAAGCGATTCTCGTCCTCCGTGCTTGCTTTTTCTCAGAAAGAGCCGTGGTGTGCGTTTTCGCGGGAAAACGCGTTTTCGGCCGAAAACGTGTACGTTTGCACTTCCCGGCCACAGGGAAGCTGCTAGCCGGGAATTCTCTGCCTGATTCTACCCGCTGCCCGGAACGCTACGCAGGGCAAAAGCGATTCTCGTCCTCCGTGCTTGCTTTTTCTCAGAAAGAGCCGTGGTGTGCGTTTTCGCCGGAAAACGCATTTTCGGCCGAAAACGTGTACGTTTGCACTTCCCGGCCACAGGGAAGCTGCTAGCAGGGAATTCTCTGCCTGGTTCTACCCGCTGCCCGGTACACTACGCAGGGCAAAAGCGATTCTCGTCCTCCGTGCTTGCTTTTTCTCAGAAAGAGCCGTGGTGTGCGTTTTCGCGGGAAAACGCGTTTTCGGCCGAAAACGTGTACGTTTGCACTTCCCGGCCACAGGGAAGCTGCTAGACGGGAATTCTCTGCCTGGTTCTACCCGCTGCCCGGAACGCTACGCAGGGCAAAAGCGATTCTCGTCCTCCGTGCTTGCTTTTTCTCAGAAAGAGCCGTGGTGTGCGTTTTCGCCAGAAAACGCGTTTTCGGCCGAAAACGTGTACGTTTGCACTTCCCCGCCACAGGGAAGCTGCTAGCCGGGAATTCTCTGCCTGGTTCTACCCGCTGCCCGGAACGCTACGCAGGGCAAAAGCGATTCTCGTCCTCCGTGCTTGCTTTTTCTCAGAAAGAGCCGTGGTGTGCGTTTTCGCCGGTAAACGCGTTTTCGGCCGAAAACGTGTACGTTTGCACTTCCCCGCCACAGGGAAGCTGCTAGCCGGGAATTCTCTGCCTGGTTCTACCCGCTGCCCGGAACGCTACGCAGGGCAAAAGCGATTCTCGTCCTCCGTGCTTGCTTTTTCTCAGGAAGAGCCGTGGTGTGCGTTTTCGCCGGTAAACGCGTTTTCGGCCGAAAACGTGTACGTTTGCACTTCCCCGCCACAGGGAAGCTGCTAGCCGGGAATTCTCTGCCTGGTTCTACCCGCTGCCCGGAACGCTACGCAGGGCAAAAGCGATTCTCGTCCTCCGTGCTTGCTTTTTCTCAGAAAGAGCCGTGGTGTGCGTTTTCGCCGGAAAACGCGTTTTCGGCCGAAAACGTGTACGTTTGCACTTCCCGGCCACAGGGAAGCTGCTAGCCGGGAATTCTCTGCCTGGTTCTACCCGCTGCCCGGAACACTACGCAGGGCAAAAGCGATTCTCGTACTCCGTGCTTGCTTTTTCTCAGAAAGAGCCGTGGTGTACGTTTTCGCCAGAAAACGTGTTTTCGGCCGAAAACGTGTACGTTTGCACTTCCCGGCCACAGGGAAGCTGCTAGCCGGGAATTCTCTGCCTGGTTCTACCCGCTGCCCGGAACGCTACGCAGGGCAAAAGCGATTCTCGTCCTCCGTGCTTGCTTTTTCTCAGAAAGAGCCATGGTGTGCGTTTTCGCCGGTAAACGCGTTTTCGGCCGAAAACGTGTACGTTTGCACTTCCCGGCCACAGGGAAGCTGCTAGCCGGGAATTCTCTGCCTGGTTCTACCCGCTGCCCGGAACGCTACGCAGGGCAAAAGCGATTCTCGTCCTCCGTGCTTGCTTTTTCTCAGAAAGAGCCGTGGTGTGCGTTTTCGCCGGAAAACGCGTTTTCGGCGAAAACGTGTACGTTTGCACTTCCCGGCCACAGGGAAGCTGCTAGCCGGGAATTCTCTGCCTGGTTCTACCCGCTGCCCGGAACGCTACGCAGGGCAAAAGCGATTCTCGTCCTCCGTGCTTGCTTTTTCTCAGAAAGAGCCGTGGTGTGCGTTTTCGCCGGAAAACGCGTTTTCGGCCGAAAACGTGTACGTTTGCACTTCCCCGCCACAGGGAAGCTGCTAGCCGGGAATTCTCTGCCTGGTTCTACCCGCTGCCCGGAACGCTACGCAGGGCAAAAGCGATTCTCGTCCTCCGCGCTTGCTTTTTCTCAGAAAGAGCCGTGGTGTGCGTTTTCGCCGGAAAACGCGTTTTCGGCCGAAAACGTTTACGTTTGCACTTCCCGGCCACAGGGAAACTGCTAGACGGGAATTCTCTGCCTGGTTCTACCCGCTGCCCGGAACGCTACGCAGGGCAAAAGCGATTCTCGTCCTCCGTGCTTGCTTTTTCTCAGAAAGAGCCGTGGTGTGCGTTTTCGCCGGAAAACGCGTTTTCGGCCGAAAACGTGTACGTTTGCACTTCCCCGCCACAGGGAAGCTGCTAGCCGGGAATTCTCTGCCTGGTTCTACCCGCTGCCCGGAACGCTACGCAGGGCAAAAGCGATTCTCGTCCTCCGTGCTTGCTTTTTCTCAGAAAGAGCCGTGGTGTGCGTTTTCGCCAGAAAACGTGTTTTCGGCCGAAAACGTGTACGTTTGCACTTCCCGGCCACAGGGAAGCTGCTAGCCGGGAATTCTCTGCCTGGTTCTACCCGCTGCCCGGAACGCTACGCAGGGCAAAAGCGATTCTCGTCCTCCGTGCTTTCTTTTTCTCAGAAAGAGCCGTGGTGTGCGTTTTCGCCGGTAAACGCGTTTTCGGCCGAAAACGTGTACGTTTGCACTTCCCCGCCACAGGGAAGCTGCTAGCCGGGAATTCTCTGCCTGGTTCTACCCGCTGCCCGGAACGCTACGCAGGGCAAAAGCGATTCTCGTCCTCCGTGCTTGCTTTTTCTCAGAAAGAGCCGTGGTGTGCGTTTTCGCCGGAAAACGCGTTTTCGGCGAAAACGTGTATGTTTGCACTTCCCGGCCACAGGGAAGCTGCTAGCCGGGAATTCTCTGCCTGGTTCTACCCGCTGCCCGGAACACTACGCAGGGCAAAAGCGATTCTCGTCCTCCGTGCTTGCTTTTTCTCAGAAAGAGCCATGGTGTGCTTTTTCTCCGGAAAACGCGTTTTCGGCCGAAAACGTGTACGTTTGCACTTCCCCGCCACAGGGAAGCTGCTAGCCGGGAATTCTCTGCCTGGTTCTACCCGCTGCCCGGAACGCTACGCAGGGCAAAAGCGATTCTCGTCCTCCGTGCTTGCTTTTTCTCAGAAAGAGCCGTGGTGTGCGTTTTCGCCGGAAAACGCGTTTTCGGCGAAAACGTGTATGTTTGCACTTCCCGGCCACAGGGAAGCTGCTAGCCGGGAATTCTCTGCCTGGTTCTACCCGCTGCCCGGAACACTACGCAGGGCAAAAGCGATTCTCGTCCTCCGTGCTTGCTTTTTCTCAGAAAGAGCCGTGGTGTGCGTTTTCGCCGGAAAACGTGTTTTCGGCGAAAACGTGTACGTTTGCACTTCCCGGCCACAGGGAAGCTGCTAGCCTGGAATTCTCTGCCTGGTTCTACCTGATGCCCGGAACGCTACGCAGGGCAAAAGCGATTCTCGTCCTCCGTGCTTGCTTTTTCTCAGAAAGAGCCGTGGTGTGCGTTTTCGCCAGAAAACGCGTTTTCGGCGAAAACGTGTACGTTTGCACTTCCCGGCCACAGGGAAGCTGCTAGCCGGGAATTCTCTGCCTGGTTCTACCCGCTGCCCGGAACGCTACGCAGGGCAAAAGCGATTCTCGTCCTCCGTGCTTGCTTTTCCTCAGAAAGAGCCGTCGTGTGCGTTTTCGCAGGTAAACGCGTTTTTGGCCGAAAACGTGTACGTTTGCACTTCCCCGCCACAGGGAAGCTGCTAGCCGGGAATTCTCTGCCTGGTTCTACCCGCTGCCCGGAACACTACGCAGGGCAAAAGCGATTCTCGTACTCCGTGCTTGCTTTTTCTCAGAAAGAGCCGTGGTGTGCGTTTTCGCCAGAAAACGTGTTTTCGGCCGAAAACGTGTACGTTTGCACTCCCCGGCCACAGGGAAGCTGCTAGACGGGAATTCTCTGCCTGGTTCTACCCGCTGCCCGGAACACTACGCAGGGCAAAAGCGATTCTCGTCCTCCGTGCTTGCTTTTTCTCAGACAGAGCCGTGGTGTGCGTTTTCGCCGGAAAACGCATTTTCGGCCGAAAACGTGTACGTTTGCACTTCCCCGCCACAGGGAAGCTGCTAGCCGGGAATTCTCTGCCTGGTTCTACCCGCTGCCCGGAACGCTACGCAGGGCAAAAGCGATTCTCGTCCTCCGTGCTTGCTTTTTCTCAGAAAGAGCCGTGGTGTGCGTTTTCGCCGGTAAACGCGTTTTCGGCCGAAAACGTGTACGTTTGCACTTCCCGGCCACAGGGAAGCTGCTAGCCGGGAATTCTCTGCCTGGTTCTACCCGCTGCCCGGAACGCTACGCAGGGCAAAAGCGATTTTCGTCCTCCGTGCTTGCTTTTTCTCAGAAAGAGCCGTGGTGTGCGTTTTCGCCAGAAAACGCGTTTTCGGCCGAAAACGTGTACGTTTGCACTTCCCGGCCACAGGGAAGCTGCTAGCCGGGAATTCTCTGCCTGGTTCTACCCGCTGCCCGGAACACTACGCAGGGCAAAAGCGATTCTCGTCCTCCGTGCTTGCTTTTTCTCAGAAAGAGCCGTGGTGTGCGTTTTCGCCAGAAAACGCGTTTTCTGCCGAAAACGTGTACGTTTGCACTTCCCGGCCACAGGGAAGCTGCTAGCCGGGAATTCTCTGCCTGGTTCTACCCGCTGCCCGGAACGCTACGCAGGGCAAAAGCGATTCTCGTCCTCCGTGCTTGCTTTTCCTCAGAAAGAGCCGTCGTGTGCGTTTTCGCAGGTAAACGCGTTTTTGGCCGAAAACGTGTACGTTTGCACTTCCCCGCCACAGGGAAGCTGCTAGCCGGGAATTCTCTGCCTGGTTCTACCCGCTGCCCGGAACACTACGCAGGGCAAAAGCGATTCTCGTACTCCGTGCTTGCTTTTTCTCAGAAAGAGCCGTGGTGTGCGTTTTCGCCAGAAAACGCGTTTTCGGCCGAAAACGTGTACGTTTGCACTTCCCGGCCACAGGGAAGCTGCTAGCCGGGAATTCTCTGCCTGGTTCTACCCGCTGCCCGGAACGCTACGCAGGGCAAAAGCGATTCTCGTCCTCCGTGCTTTCTTTTTCTCAGAAAGAGCCGTGGTGTGCGTTTTCGCCGGTAAACGCGTTTTCGGCCGAAAACGTGTACGTTTGCACTTCCCGGCCACAGGGAAGCTGCTAGACGGGAATTCTCTGCCTGGTTCTACCCGCTGCCCGGAACGCTACGCAGGGCAAAAGCGATTCTCGTCCTCCGTGCTTGCTTTTTCTCAGAAAGAGCCGTGGTGTGCGTTTTCGCCGGAAAACGCGTTTTCGGCGAAAACGTGTATGTTTGCACTTCCCGGCCACAGGGAAGCTGCTAGACGGGAATTCTCTGCCTGGTTCTACCCGCTGCCCGGAACGCTACGCAGGGCAAAAGCGATTCTCGTCCTCCGTGCTTGCTTTTTCTCAGAAAGAGCCATGGTGTGCGTTTTCGCCGGTAAACGCGTTTTCGGCCGAAAACGTGTACGTTTGCACTTCCCGGCCACAGGGAAGCTGCTAGCCGGGAATTATCTGCCTGGTTCTACCCGCTGCCCGGAACGCTACGCAGGGCAAAAGCGATTCTCGTCCTCCGTGCTTGCTTTTTCTCAGAAAGAGCCGTGGTGTGCGTTTTCGCCGGAAAACGCGTTTTCGGCGAAAACGTGTACGTTTGCACTTCCCGGCCACAGGGAAGCTGCTAGCCGGGAATTCTCTGCCTGGTTCTACCCGCTGCCCGGAACGCTACGCAGGGCAAAAGCGATTCTCGTCCTCCGTGCTTGCTTTTTCTCAGAAAGAGCCGTGGTGTGCGTTTTCGCCGGAAAACGCGTTTTCGGCCGAAAACGTGTACGTTTGCACTTCCCCGCCACAGGGAAGCTGCTAGCCGGGAATTCTCTGCCTGGTTCTACCCGCTGCCCGGAACGCTACGCAGGGCAAAAGCGATTCTCGTCCTCCGCGCTTGCTTTTTCTCAGAAAGAGCCGTGGTGTGCGTTTTCGCCGGAAAACACGTTTTCGGCCGAAAACGTTTACGTTTGCGCTTCCCGGCCACAGGGAAACTGCTAGACGGGAATTCTCTGCCTGGTTCTACCCGCTGCCCGGAACGCTACGCAGGGCAAAAGCGATTCTCGTCCTCCGTGCTTGCTTTTTCTCAGAAAGAGCCGTGGTGTGCGTTTTCGCCGGAAAACGCGTTTTCGGCCGAAAACGTGTACGTTTGCACTTCCCGGCCACAGGGAAGCTGCTAGCCGGGAATTCTCTGCCTGGTTCTACCCGCTGCCCGGAACGCTACGCAGGGCAAAACCGATTCTCGTCCTCCGTGCTTGCTTTCTCTCAGAAAGAGCCGTGGTGTGCGTTTTCGCCAGAAAACGCGTTTTCGGCCGAAAACGTGTACGTTTGCACTTCCCGGCCACAGGGAAGCTGCTAGCCGGGAATTCTCTGCCTGGTTCTACCCGCTGCCCGGAACGCTACGCAGGGCAAAAGCGATTCTCGTCCTCCGTGCTTGCTTTTTCTCAGAAAGAGCCGTGGTGTGCGTTTTCGCCGGAAAACGCGTTTTCGGCCGAAAACGTGTACGTTTGCACTTCCCGGCCACAGGGAAGCTGCTAGCCGGGAATTCTCTGCCTGGTTCTACCCGCTGCCCGGAACGCTACGCAGGGCAAAAGCGATTCTCGTCCTCCGTGCTTGCTTTTTCTCAGAAAGAGCCGTGGTGTGCGTTTTCGCCGGAAAACGCGTTTTCGGCCGAAAACGTGTACGTTTGCACTTCCCGGCCACAGGGAAACTGCTAGCCGGGAATTCTCTGCCTGGTTCTACCCGCTGCCCGGAACGCTACGCAGCGCAAAAGCGATTCTCGTCCTCCGCGCTTGCTTTTTCTCAGAAAGAGCCGTGGTGTGTGTTTTCGCCGGAAAACGCGTTTTCGGCCGAAAACGTTTACGTTTGCACTTCCCGGCCACAGGGAAACTGCTAGACGGGAATTCTCTGCCTGGTTCTACCCGCTGCCCGGAACGCTACGCAGGGCAAAAGCGATTCTCGTCCTCCGTGCTTGCTTTTTCTCACAAAGAGCCGTGGTGTGCGTTTTCGCCGCAAAACGTGTTTTCGGCGAAAACGTGTACGTTTGCACTTCCCGGCCACAGGGAAGCTGCTAGCCTGGAATTCTCTGCCTGGTTCTACCTGCTGCCCGGAACGCTACGCAGGGCAAAAGCGATTCTCGTCCTCCGCGCTTGCTTTTTCTCAGAAAGAGCCGTGGTGTGCGTTTTCGCCGGAAAACGCGTTTTCGGCCGAAAACGTTTACGTTTGCACTTCCCGGCCACAGGGAAACTGCTAGACGGGAATTCTCTGCCTGGTTCTACCCGCTGCCCGGAACGCTACGCAGGGCAAAAGCGATTCTCGTCCTCCGTGCTTGCTTTTTCTCAGAAAGAGCCGTGGTGTGCGTTTTCGCCGGTAAACGCGTTTTCGGCCGAAAACGTGTACGTTTGCACTTCCCGGCCACAGGGAAGCTGCTAGCCGGGAATTCTCTGCCTGGTTCTACCCGCTGCCCGGAACGCTACGCAGGGCAAAAGCGATTCTCGTCCTCCGTGCTTGCTTTTTCTCAGAAAGAGCCGTGGTGTGCGTTTTCGCGGGAAAACGGGTTTTCGGCCGAAAACGTGTACGTTTGCACTTCCCGGCCACAGGGAAGCTGCTAGACGGGAATTCTCTGCCTGGTTCTACCCGCTGCCCGGAACGCTACGCAGGGCAAAAGCGATTCTCGTCCTCCGTGCTTGCTTTTTCTCAGAAAGAGCCGTGGTGTGCGTTTTCGCCGGAAAACGCGTTTTCGGCCTAAAACGTGTACGTTTGCTCTCCCCGGCCACAGGGAAGCTGCTAGCCGGGAATTCTCTGCCTGGTTCTACCCGCTGCCCGGAACGCTACGCAGGGCAAAAGCGATTCTCGTCCTCCGTGCTTGCTTTTTCTCAGAAAGAGCCGTGGTGTGCGTTTTCGCCGGAAAACGCATTTTCGGCCGAAAACGTGTACGTTTGCACTTCCCGGCCACAGGGAAGCTGCTAGCCGGGAATTCTCTGCCTGGTTCTACCCGCTGCCCGGAACACTACGCAGGGCAAAAGCGATTCTCGTCCTCCGTGCTTGCTTTTTCTCAGAAAGAGCCGTGGTGTGCGTTTTCGCCAGAAAACGCGTTTTCGGCCGAAAACGTGTACGTTTGCACTTCCCGGCCACAGGGAAGCTGCTAGACGGGAATTCTCTGCCTGATTCTACCCGCTGCCCGGAACGCTACGCAGGGCAAAAGCGATTCTCGTCCTCCGTGCTTGCTTTTTCTCAGAAAGAGCCGTGGTGTGCGTTTTCGCCAGAAAACGCGTTTTCGGCCGAAAACGTGTACGTTTGCACTTCCCGGCCACAGGGAAGCTGCTAGACGGGAATTCTCTCCCTGATTCTACCCGCTGCCCGGAACGCTACGCAGGGCAAAAGCGATTCTCGTCCTCCGTGCTTGCTTTTTCTCAGAAAGAGCCGTGGTGTGCGTTTTCGCCGGAAAATGTGTTTTCGGCCGAAAACGTTTACGTTTGCACTTCCCGGCCACAGGGAAACTGCTAGACGGGAATTCTCTGCCTGGTTCTACCCGCTGCCCGGAACGCTACGCAGGGCAAAAGCGATTCTCGTCCTCCGTGCTTGCTTTTTCTCAGAAAGAGCCGTGGTGTGCGTTTTCGCCGCAAAACGTGTTTTCGGCGAAAACGTGTACGTTTGCACTTCCCGGCCACAGGGAAGCTGCTAGCCGGGAATTCTCTGCCTGGTTCTACCTGCTGCCCGGAACGCTACGCAGGGCAAAAGCGATTCTCGTCCTCCGTGCTTGCTTTTTCTCAGAAAGAGCCGTGGTGTGCGTTTTCGCGGGAAAACGCGTTTTCGGCCGAAAACGTGTACGTTTGCACTTCCCGGCCACAGGGAAGCTGCTAGCCGGGAATTCTCTGCCTGATTCTACCCGCTGCCCGGAACCCTACGCAGGGCAAAAGCGATTCTCGTCCTCCGTGCTTGCTTTTTCTCAGAAAGAGCCGTGGTGTGCGTTTTCGCCGGAAAACGCATTTTCGGCCGAAAACGTGTACGTTTGCACTTCCCGGCCACAGGGAAGCTGCTAGCAGGGAATTCTCTGCCTGGTTCTACCCGCTGCCCGGTACACTACGCAGGGCAAAAGCGATTCTCGTCCTCCGTGCTTGCTTTTTCTCAGAAAGAGCCGTGGTGTGCGTTTTCGCGGGAAAACGCGTTTTCGGCCGAAAACGTGTACGTTTGCACTTCCCGGCCACAGGGAAGCTGCTAGACGGGAATTCTCTGCCTGGTTCTACCCGCTGCCCGGAACGCTACGCAGGGCAAAAGCGATTCTCGTCCTCCGTGCTTGCTTTTTCTCAGAAAGAGCCGTGGTGTGCGTTTTCGCCGGAAAACGCGTTTTCGGCCGAAAACGTGTACGTTTGCACTTCCCGGCCACAGGGAAGCTGCTAGCCGGGAATTCTCTGCCTGGTTCTACCCGCTGCCCGGAACGCTACGCAGGGCAAAAGCGATTCTCGTCCTCCGTGCTTGCTTTTTCTCAGAAAGAGCCGTGGTGTGCGTTTTCGCCGGTAAACGCGTTTTCGGCCGAAAACGTGTACGTTTGCACTTCCCCGCCACAGGGAAGCTGCTAGCCGGGAATTCTCTGCCTGGTTCTACCCGCTGCCCGGAACGCTACGCAGGGCAAAAGCGATTCTCGTCCTCCGTGCTTGCTTTTTCTCAGGAAGAGCCGTGGTGTGCGTTTTCGCGGGAAAACGCGTTTTCGGCCGAAAACGTGTACGTTTACACTTCCCGGCCACAGGGAAGCTGCTAGCCGGGAATTCTCTGCCTGGTTCTACCCGCTGCCCGGAACGCTACGCAGGGCAAAAGCGATTCTCGTCCTCCGTGCTTGCTTTTTCTCAGAAAGAGCCGTGGTGTGCGTTTTCGCCGGAAAACGCGTTTTCGGCGAAAACGTGTACGTTTGCACTTCCCGGCCACAGGGAAGCTGCTAGCCGGGAATTCTCTGCCTGGTTCTACCCGCTGCCCGGAACGCTACGCAGGGCAAAAGCGATTCTCGTCCTCCGTGCTTGCTTTTTCTCAGAAAGAGCCGTGGTGTGCGTTTTCGCCGGAAAACGCGTTTTCGGCCGAAAACGTGTACGTTTGCACTTCCCGGCCACAGGGAAGCTGCTAGCCGGGAATTCTCTGCCTGGTTCTACCCGCTGCCCGGAACGCTACGCAGGGCAAAAGCGATTCTCGTCCTCCGTGCTTGCTTTTTCTCAGAAAGAGCCGTGGTGTGCGTTTTCGCCGGAAAACGGGTTTTCGGCCGAAAACGTGTACGTTTGCACTTCCCGGCCACAGGGAAGCTGCTAGCCGGGAATTCTCTGCCTGGTTCTACCCGCTGCCCGGAACGCTACGCAGGGCAAAAGCGATTCTCGTCCTCCGTGCTTGCTTTTTCTCAGAAAGAGCCGTGGTGTGCGTTTTCGCCGGAAAACGCGTTTTCGGCCGAAAACGTGTACGTTTGCACTCCCCGGCCACAGGGAAGCTGCTAGACGGGAATTCTCTGCCTGGATCTACCCGCTGCCCGGAACGCTACGCAGGGCAAAAGCGATTCTCGTCCTCCGTGCTTGCTTTTTCTCAGAAAGAGCCGTGGTGTGCGTTTTCGCCAGAAAACGCGTTTTCGGCCGAAAACGTGTACGTTTGCACTTCCCGGCCACAGGGAAGCTGCTAGACGGGAATTCTCTGCCTGGTTCTACCCGCTGCCCGGAACGCTACGCAGGGCAAAAGCGATTCTCGTCCTCCGTGCTTGCTTTTTCTCAGAAAGAGCCGTGGTGTGCGTTTTCGCCGGTAAACGCGTTTTCGGCCGAAAACGTGTACGTTTGCACTTCCCGGCCACAGGGAAGCTGCTAGCCGGGAATTCTCTGCCTGGTTCTACCCGCTGCCCGGAACGCTACGCAGGGCAAAAGCGATTCTCGTCCTCCGTGCTTGCTTTTTCTCAGAAAGAGCCGTGGTGTGCGTTTTCGCCGGTAAACGCGTTTTCTGCCGAAAACGTGTACGTTTGCACTTCCCGGCCACAGGGAAGCTGCTAGCCGGGAATTCTCTGCCTGGTTCTACCCGCTGCCCGGAACGCTACGCAGGGCAAAAGCGATTCTCGTCCTCCGTGCTTGCTTTTTCTCAGAAAGAGCCGTGGTGTGCGTTTTCGCCACAAAACGTGTTTTCGGCGAAAACGTGTACGTTTGCACTTCCCGGCCACAGGGAAGCTGCTAGCAGGGAATTCTCTGCCTGGTTCTACCCGCTGCCCGGTACACTACGCAGGGCAAAAGCGATTCTCGTCCTCCGTGCTTGCTTTTTCTCAGAAAGAGCCGTGGTGTGCGTTTTCGCCGGTAAACGCGTTTTCGGCCGAAAACGTGTACGTTTGCACTTCCCGGCCACAGGGAAGCTGCTAGCCGGGAATTCTCTGCCTGGTTCTACCTGATGCCCGGAACGCTACGCAGGGCAAAAGCGATTCTCGTCCTCCGTGCTTGCTTTTTCTCAGAAAGAGCCGTGGTGTGCGTTTTCGCGGGAAAACGCGTTTTCGGCCGAAAACGTGTACGTTTGCACTTCCCGGCCACAGGGAAGCTGCTAGCCGGGAATTCTCTGCCTGGTTCTACCCGCTGCCCGGAACGCTACGCAGGGCAAAAGCGATTCTCGTCCTCCGTGCTTGCTTTTTCTCAGAAAGAGCCGTGGTGTGCGTTTTCGCCGCAAAACGTGTTTTCGGCGAAAACGTGTACGTTTGCACTTCCCGGCCACAGGGAAGCTGCTAGCCTGGAATTCTCTGCCTGGTTCTACCTGATGCCCGGAACGCTACGCAGGGCAAAAGCGATTCTCGTCCTCCGTGCTTGCTTTTTCTCAGAAAGAGCCGTGGTGTGCGTTTTCGCGGGAAAACGCGTTTTCGGCCGAAAACGTGTACGTTTGCACTTCCCGGCCACAGGGAAGCTGCTAGCCGGGAATTCTCTGCCTGATTCTACCCGCTGCCCGGAACGCTACGCAGGGCAAAAGCGATTCTCGTCCTCCGTGCTTGCTTTTTCTCAGAAAGAGCCGTGGTGTGCGTTTTCGCCGGTAAACGCGTTTTCGGCCGAAAACGTGTACGTTTGCACTTCCCCTCCACAGGGAAGCTGCTAGCCGGGAATTCTCTGCCTGGTTCTACCCGCTGCCCGGAACGCTACGCAGGGCAAAAGCGATTCTCGTCCTCCGTGCTTGCTTTTTCTCAGAAAGAGCCGTGGTGTGCGTTTTCGCCGGTAAACGCGTTTTCGGCCGAAAACGTGTACGTTTGCACTTCCCCGCCACAGGGAAGCTGCTAGCCGGGAATTCTCTGCCTGGTTCTACCCGCTGCCCGGAACGCTACGCAGGGCAAAAGCGATTCTCGTCCTCCGTGCTTGCTTTTTCTCAGGAAGAGCCGTGGTGTGCGTTTTCGCCGGTAAACGCGTTTTCGGCCGAAAACGTGTACGTTTGCACTTCCCCGCCACAGGGAAGCTGCTAGCCGGGAATTCTCTGCCTGGTTCTACCCGCTGCCCGGAACGCTACGCAGGGCAAAAGCGATTCTCGTCCTCCGTGCTTGCTTTTTCTCAGAAAGAGCCGTGGTGTGCGTTTTCGCCGGAAAACGCGTTTTCGGCGAAAACGTGTACGTTTGCACTTCCCGGCCACAGGGAAGCTGCTAGCCGGGAATTCTCTGCCTGGTTCTACCCGCTGCCCGGAACGCTACGCAGGGCAAAAGCGATTCTCGTCCTCCGTGCTTGCTTTTTCTCAGAAAGAGCCGTGGTGTGCGTTTTCGCCGGAAAACGCGTTTTCGGCCGAAAACGTGTACGTTTGCACTTCCCCGCCACAGGGAAGCTGCTAGCCGGGAATTCTCTGCCTGGTTCTACCCGCTGCCCGGAACGCTACGCAGGGCAAAAGCGATTCTCGTCCTCCGTGCTTGCTTTTTCTCAGAAAGAGCCGTGGTGTGCGTTTTCGCCGGAAAACGCGTTTTCGGCCGAAAACGTGTACGTTTGCACTTCCCGGCCACAGGGAAGCTGCTAGCCGGGAATTCTCTGCCTGGTTCTACCCGCTGCCCGGAACACTACGCAGGGCAAAAGCGATTCTCGTCCTCCGTGCTTGCTTTTTCTCAGAAAGAGCCGTGGTGTGCGTTTTCGCCAGAAAACGTGTTTTCGGCCGAAAACGTGTACGTTTGCACTTCCCGGCCACAGGGAAGCTGCTAGCCGGGAATTCTCTGCCTGGTTCTACCCGCTGCCCGGAAC
Organism: Athene noctua; assembly: GCF_965140245.1. NCBI lineage: Eukaryota > Metazoa > Chordata > Aves > Strigiformes > Strigidae > Athene > Athene noctua. The sequence continues at coordinate 133,603 of NW_027437699.1, forward strand.
GCTACGCAGGGCAAAAGCGATTCTCGTCCTCCGTGCTTGCTTTTTCTCAGAAAGAGCCGTGGTGTGCGTTTTCGCCGGTAAACGCGTTTTCGGCCGAAAACGTGTACGTTTGCACTTCCCGGCCACAGGGAAGCTGCTAGACGGGAATTCTCTGCCTGGTTCTACCCGCTGCCCGGAACGCTACGCAGGGCAAAAGCGATTCTCGTCCTCCGTGCTTGCTTTTTCTCAGAAAGAGCCGTGGTGTGCGTTTTCGCCGCAAAACGCGTTTTCGGCGAAAACGTGTATGTTTGCACTTCCCGGCCACAGGGAAGCTGCTAGACGGGAATTCTCTGCCTGGTTCTACCCGCTGCCCGGAACACTACGCAGGGCAAAAGCGATTCTCGTCCTCCGTGCTTGCTTTTTCTCAGAAAGAGCCATGGTGTGCGTTTTCGCCGGTAAACGCGTTTTCGGCCGAAAACGTGTACGTTTGCACTTCCCGGCCACAGGGAAGCTGCTAGCCGGGAATTCTCTGCCTGGTTCTACCCGCTGCCCGGAACGCTACGCAGGGCAAAAGCGATTCTCGTCCTCCGTGCTTGCTTTTTCTCAGAAAGAGCCGTGGTGTGCGTTTTCGCCGGAAAACGCGTTTTCGGCGAAAACGTGTACGTTTGCACTTCCCGGCCACAGGGAAGCTGCTAGCCGGGAATTCTCTGCCTGGTTCTACCCGCTGCCCGGAACGCTACGCAGGGCAAAAGCGATTCTCGTCCTCCGTGCTTGCTTTTTCTCAGAAAGAGCCGTGGTGTGCGTTTTCGCCGGAAAACGCGTTTTCGGCCGAAAACGTGTACGTTTGCACTTCCCCGCCACAGGGAAGCTGCTAGCCGGGAATTCTCTGCCTGGTTCTACCCGCTGCCCGGAACGCTACGCAGGGCAAAAGCGATTCTCGTCCTCCGCGCTTGCTTTTTCTCAGAAAGAGCCGTGGTGTGCGTTTTCGCCGGAAAACGCGTTTTCGGCCGAAAACGTTTACGTTTGCACTTCCCGGCCACAGGGAAACTGCTAGACGGGAATTCTCTGCCTGGTTCTACCCGCTGCCCGGAACGCTACGCAGGGCAAAAGCGATTCTCGTCCTCCGTGCTTGCTTTTTCTCAGAAAGAGCCGTGGTGTGCGTTTTCGCCGGAAAACGCGTTTTCGGCCGAAAACGTGTACGTTTGCACTTCCCCGCCACAGGGAAGCTGCTAGCCGGGAATTCTCTGCCTGGTTCTACCCGCTGCCCGGAACGCTACGCAGGGCAAAAGCGATTCTCGTCCTCCGTGCTTGCTTTTTCTCAGAAAGAGCCGTGGTGTGCGTTTTCGCCAGAAAACGTGTTTTCGGCCGAAAACGTGTACGTTTGCACTTCCCGGCCACAGGGAAGCTGCTAGCCGGGAATTCTCTGCCTGGTTCTACCCGCTGCCCGGAACGCTACGCAGGGCAAAAGCGATTCTCGTCCTCCGTGCTTTCTTTTTCTCAGAAAGAGCCGTAGTGTGCGTTTTCGCCGGTAAACGCGTTTTCGGCCGAAAACGTGTACGTTTGCACTTCCCCGCCACAGGGAAGCTGCTAGCCGGGAATTCTCTGCCTGGTTCTACCCGCTGCCCGGAACGCTACGCAGGGCAAAAGCGATTCTCGTCCTCCGTGCTTGCTTTTTCTCAGAAAGAGCCGTGGTGTGCGTTTTCGCCGCAAAACGCGTTTTCGGCGAAAACGTGTATGTTTGCACTTCCCGGCCACAGGGAAGCTGCTAGACGGGAATTCTCTGCCTGGTTCTACCCGCTGCCCGGAACACTACGCAGGGCAAAAGCGATTCTCGTCCTCCGTGCTTGCTTTTTCTCAGAAAGAGCCATGGTGTGCTTTTTCTCCGGAAAACGCGTTTTCGGCCGAAAACGTGTACGTTTGCATTTCCCGGCCACAGGGAAGCTGCTAGCCGGGAATTCTCTGCCTGGTTCTACCCGCTGCCCGGAACGCTACGCAGGGCAAAAGCGATTCTCGTCCTCCGTGCTTGCTTTTTCTCAGAAAGAGCCGTGGTGTGCGTTTTCGCCGGAAAACGCGTTTTCGGCCGAAAACGTGTACGTTTGCACTCCCCGGCCACAGGGAAGCTGCTAGACGGGAATTCTCTGCCTGGTTCTACCCGCTGCCCGGAACACTACGCAGGGCAAAAGCGATTCTCGTCCTCCGTGCTTGCTTTTTCTCAGACAGAGCCGTGGTGTGCGTTTTCGCCGGAAAACGCATTTTCGGCCGAAAACGTGTACGTTTGCACTTCCCGGCCACAGGGAAGCTGCTAGCCGGGAATTCTCTGCCTGGTTCTACCCGCTGCCCGGAACGCTACGCAGGGCAAAAGCGATTCTCGTCCTCCGTGCTTGCTTTTTCTCAGAAAGAGCCGTGGTGTGCGTTTTCGCCGGTAAACGCGTTTTCGGCCGAAAACGTGTACGTTTGCACTTCCCGGCCACAGGGAAGCTGCTAGCCGGGAATTCTCTGCCTGGTTCTACCCGCTGCCCGGAACGCTACGCAGGGCAAAAGCGATTCTCGTCCTCCGTGCTTGCTTTTTCTCAGAAAGAGCCGTGGTGTGCGTTTTCGCCAGAAAACGCGTTTTCGGCCGAAAACGTGTACGTTTGCACTTCCCGGCCACAGGGAAGCTGCTAGCCGGGAATTCTCTGCCTGGTTCTACCCGCTGCCCGGAACACTACGCAGGGCAAAAGCGATTCTCGTCCTCCGTGCTTGCTTTTTCTCAGAAAGAGCCGTGGTGTGCGTTTTCGCCAGAAAACGCGTTTTCGGCGAAAACGTGTACGTTTGCACTTCCCGGCCACAGGGAAGCTGCTAGCCGGGAATTCTCTGCCTGGTTCTACCCGCTGCCCGGAACGCTACGCAGGGCAAAAGCGATTCTCGTCCTCCGTGCTTGCTTTTCCTCAGAAAGAGCCGTCGTGTGCGTTTTCGCAGGTAAACACGTTTTTGGCCGAAAACGTGTACGTTTGCACTTCCCCGCCACAGGGAAGCTGCTAGCCGGGAATTCTCTGCCTGGTTCTACCCGCTGCCCGGAACACTACGCAGGGCAAAAGCGATTCTCGTACTCCGTGCTTGCTTTTTCTCAGAAAGAGCCGTGGTGTGCGTTTTCGCCAGAAAACGTGTTTTCGGCCGAAAACGTGTACGTTTGCACTTCCCGGCCACAGGGAAGCTGCTAGCCGGGAATTCTCTGCCTGGTTCTACCCGCTGCCCGGAACGCTACGCAGGGCAAAAGCGATTCTCGTCCTCCGTGCTTTCTTTTTCTCAGAAAGAGCCGTGGTGTGCGTTTTCGCCGGTAAACGCGTTTTCGGCCGAAAACGTGTACGTTTGCACTTCCCGGCCACAGGGAAGCTGCTAGACGGGAATTCTCTGCCTGGTTCTACCCGCTGCCCGGAACGCTACGCAGGGCAAAAGCGATTCTCGTCCTCCGTGCTTGCTTTTTCTCAGAAAGAGCCGTGGTGTGCGTTTTCGCCGGAAAACGCGTTTTCGGCGAAAACGTGTATGTTTGCACTTCCCGGCCACAGGGAAGCTGCTAGACGGGAATTCTCTGCCTGGTTCTACCCGCTGCCCGGAACGCTACGCAGGGCAAAAGCGATTCTCGTCCTCCGTGCTTGCTTTTTCTCAGAAAGAGCCATGGTGTGCGTTTTCGCCGGTAAACGCGTTTTCGGCCGAAAACGTGTACGTTTGCACTTCCCGGCCACAGGGAAGCTGCTAGCCGGGAATTATCTGCCTGGTTCTACCCGCTGCCCGGAACGCTACGCAGGGCAAAAGCGATTCTCGTCCTCCGTGCTTGCTTTTTCTCAGAAAGAGCCGTGGTGTGCGTTTTCGCCGGAAAACGCGTTTTCGGCGAAAACGTGTACGTTTGCACTTCCCGGCCACAGGGAAGCTGCTAGCCGGGAATTCTCTGCCTGGTTCTACCCGCTGCCCGGAACGCTACGCAGGGCAAAAGCGATTCTCGTCCTCCGTGCTTGCTTTTTCTCAGAAAGAGCCGTGGTGTGCGTTTTCGCCGGAAAACGCGTTTTCGGCCGAAAACGTGTACGTTTGCACTTCCCCGCCACAGGGAAGCTGCTAGCCGGGAATTCTCTGCCTGGTTCTACCCGCTGCCCGGAACGCTACGCAGGGCAAAAGCGATTCTCGTCCTCCGCGCTTGCTTTTTCTCAGAAAGAGCCGTGGTGTGCGTTTTCGCCGGAAAACACGTTTTCGGCCGAAAACGTGTACGTTTGCACTTCCCGGCCACAGGGAAGCTGCTAGCCGGGAATTCTCTGCCTGGTTCTACCCGCTGCCCGGAACACTACGCAGGGCAAAAGCGATTCTCGTACTCCGTGCTTGCTTTTTCTCAGAAAGAGCCGTGGTGTGCGTTTTCGCCAGAAAACGTGTTTTCGGCCGAAAACGTGTACGTTTGCACTTCCCGGCCACAGGGAAGCTGCTAGCCGGGAATTCTCTGCCTGGTTCTACCCGCTGCCCGGAACGCTACGCAGGGCAAAAGCGATTCTCGTCCTCCGTGCTTTCTTTTTCTCAGAAAGAGCCGTGGTGTGCGTTTTCGCCGGTAAACGCGTTTTCGGCCGAAAACGTGTACGTTTGCACTTCCCGGCCACAGGGAAGCTGCTAGACGGGAATTCTCTGCCTGGTTCTACCCGCTGCCCGGAACGCTACGCAGGGCAAAAGCGATTCTCGTCCTCCGTGCTTGCTTTTTCTCAGAAAGAGCCGTGTTGTGCGTTTTCGCTGGTAAACGCGTTTTCGGCCGAAAACGTGTACGTTTGCACTTCCCCGCCACAGGGAAGCTGCTAGCCGGGAATTCTCTGCCTGGTTCTACCCGCTGCCCGGAACGCTACGCAGGGCAAAAGCGATTCTCGTCCTCCGTGCTTGCTTTTTCTCAGAAAGAGCCGTGGTGTGCGTTTTCGCCGCAAAACGTGTTTTCGGCGAAAACGTGTACGTTTGCACTCCCCGGCCACAGGGAAGCTGCTAGCCGGGAATTCTCTGCCTGGTTCTACCCGCTGCCCGGAACGCTACGCAGGGCAAAAGCGATTCTCGTCCTCCGTGCTTGCTTTTTCTCAGAAAGAGCCGTGGTGTGCGTTTTCGCCGGAAAACGCGTTTTCGGCCGAAAACGTGTACGTTTGCATTTCCCGGCCACAGGGAAGCTGCTAGTCGGGAATTCTCTGCCTGGTTCTACCCGCTGCCCGGAACGCTACGCAGGGCAAAAGCGATTCTCGTTCTCCGTGCTTGCTTTTTCTCAGAAAGAGCCGTGGTGTGCGTTTTCGCCGGAAAACGCGTTTTAGGCCGAAAACGTGTACGTTTGCACTTCCCCGCCACAGGGAAGCTGCTAGACGGGAATTCTCTGCCTGGTTCTACCCGCTGCCAGGAACGCTACGCAGGGCAAAAGCGATTCTCGTCCTCCGTGCTTGCTTTTTCTCAGAAAGAGCCGTGGTGTGCGTTTTCGCCGGAAAACGCGTTTTCGGCCGAAAACCTGTACGTTTGCTCTTCCCGGCCACAGGGAAGCTGCTAGCCGGGAATTCTCTGCCTGGTTCTACCCGCTGCCCGGAACGCTACGCAGGGCAAAAGCGATTCTCGTCCTCCGTGCTTGCTTTTTCTCAGAAAGAGCCGTGGTGTGCGTTTTCGCCGGAAAACGCGTTTTCGGCCGAAAACGTGTACGTTTGCACTTCCCGGCCACAGGGAAGCTGCTAGCCGGGAATTTTCTGCCTGGTTCTACCCGCTGCCCGGAACGCTACGCAGGGCAAAAGCGATTCTCGTCCTCCGTGCTTGCTTTTTCTCAGAAAGAGCCGTGGTGTGCGTTTTCGCCGGAAAACGCGTTTTCGGCCGAAAACGTGTACGTTTGCACTTCCCGGCCACAGGGAAGCTGCTAGCCGGGAATTCTCTGCCTGGTTCTACCCGCTGCCCGGAACGCTACGCAGGGCAAAAGCGATTCTCGTCCTCCGTGCTTGCTTTTTCTCAGAAAGAGCCGTGGTGTGCGTTTTCGCAGCAAAACGTGTTTTCGGCGAAAACGTGTACGTTTGCACTCACCGGCCACAGGGAAGCTGCTAGCCGGGAATTCTCTGCCTGGTTCTACCCGCTGCCCGGAACGCTACGCAGGGCAAAAGCGATTCTCGTCCTCCGTGCTTGCTTTTTCTCAGAAAGAGCCGTGGTGTGCGTTTTCGCCGGAAAACGCGTTTTCGGCCGAAAACGTGTACGTTTGCACTTCCCGGCCACAGGGAAGCTGCTAGCCGGGAATTCTCTGCCTGGTTCTACCCGCTGCCCGGAACGCTACGCAGGGCAAAAGCGATTCTCGTCCTCCGTGCTTGCTTTTTCTCAGAAAGAGCCGTGGTGTGCGTTTTCGCCGGAAAACGCGTTTTCGGCCGAAAACGTGTACGTTTGCACTTCCCGGCCACAGGGAAGCTGCTAGCCGGGAATTCTCTGCCTGGTTCTACCCGCTGCCCGGAACGCTACGCAGGGCAAAAGCGATTCTCGTCCTCCGTGCTTGCTTTTTCTCAGAAAGAGCCGTGGTGTGCGTTTTCGCCGGAAAACGCGTTTTCGGCCGAAAACCTGTACGTTTGCTCTTCCCGGCCACAGGGAAGCTGCTAGCCGGGAATTCTCTGCCTGGTTCTACCCGCTGCCCGGAACGCTACGCAGGGCAAAAGCGATTCTCGTCCTCCGTGCTTGCTTTTTCTCAGAAAGAGCCGTGGTGTGCGTTTTCGCCGGAAAACGCGTTTTCGGCCGAAAACGTGTACGTTTGCAATTCCCGGCCACAAGGAAGCTGCTAGCCGGGAATTCTCTGCCTGGTTCTACCCGCTGCCCGGAACGCTACGCAGGGCAAAAGCGATTCTCGTCCTCCGTGCTTGCTTTTTCTCAGAAAGAGCCGTGGTGTGCGTTTTCGCCGGAAAACGCGTTTTCGGCCGAAAACGTGTACGTTTGCACTTCCCGGCCACAGGGAAGCTGCTAGCCGGGAATTCTCTGCCTGGTTCTACCCGCTGCCCGGAACGCTACGCAGGGCAAAAGCGATTCTCGTCCTCCGTGCTTGCTTTTTCTCAGAAACAGCCGTGGTGTGCGTTTTCGCCGGAAAACGCGTTTTCGGCCGAAAACGTGTACGTTTGCACTTCCCCGCCACAGGGAAGCTGCTAGACGGGAATTCTCTGCCTGGTTCTACCCGCTGCCCGGAACGCTACGCAGGGCAAAAGCGATTCTCGTCCTCCGTGCTTGCTTTTTCTCAGAAAGAGCCGTGGTGTGCGTTTTCGTCGCAAAACGTGTTTTCGGCGAAAACGTGTACGTTTGCACTCCCCGGCCACAGGGAAGCTGCTAGCCGGGAATTCTGTGCCTGGTTCTACCCGCTGCCCGGAACGCTACGCAGGGCAAAAGCGATTCTCGTCCTCCGTGCTTGCTTTTTCTCAGAAAGAGCCGTGGTGTGCGTTTTCGCCAGAAAACGCGTTTTCGGCCGAAAACGTGTACGTTTGCACTTCCCGGCCACAGGGAAGCTGCTAGCCGGGAATTCTCTGCCTGGTTCTACCCGCTGCCCGGAACGCTACGCAGGGCAAAAGCGATTCTCGTCCTCCGTGCTTGCTTTTTCTCAGAAAGAGCCGTGGTGTGCGTTTTCGCCGGAAAACGCGTTTTCGGCCGAAAACGTGTACGTTTGCACTTCCCCGCCACAGGGAAGCTGCTAGACGGGAATTCTCTGCCTGGTTCTACCCGCTGCCCGGAACGCTACGCAGGGCAAAAGCGATTCTCGTCCTCCGTGCTTGCTTTTTCTCAGAAAGAGCCGTGGTGTGCGTTTTCGCCGCAAAAAGTGTTTTCGGCGAAAACGTGTACGTTTGCACTCCCCGGCCACAGGGAAGCTGCTAGCCGGGAATTCTCTGCCTGGTTCTACCCGCTGCCCGGAACGCTACGCAGGGCAAAAGCGATTCTCGTCCTCCGTGCTTGCTTTTTCTCAGAAAGAGCCGTGGTGTGCGTTTTCGCCGGAAAACGCGTTTTCGGCCGAAAACGTGTACGTTTGCACTTCCCCGCCACAGGGAAGCTGCTAGCCGGGAATTCTCTGCCTGGTTCTACCCGCTGCCCGGAACGCTACGCAGGGCAAAAGCGATTCTCGTCCTCCGTGCTTGCTTTTTCTCAGAAAGAGCCGTGGTGTGCGTTTTCGCCGGAAAACGCGTTTTCGGCCGAAAACCTGTACGTTTGCACTTCCCGGCCACAGGGAAGCTGCTAGCCGGGAATTCTCTGCCTGGTTCTACCCGCTGCCCGGAACGCTACGCAGGGCAAAAGCGATTCTCGTCCTCCGTGCTTGCTTTTTCTCAGAAAGAGCCGTGGTGTGCGTTTTCGCGGGAAAACACGTTTTCGGCCGAAAACCTGTACGTTTGCACTTCCCGGCCACAGGGAAGCTGCTAGCCGGGAATTCTCTGCCTGGTTCTACCCGCTGCCCGGAACGCTACGCAGGGCAAAAGCGATTCTCGTCCTCCGTGCTTGCTTTTTCTCAGAAAGAGCCGTGGTGTGCGTTTTCGCGGGAAAACGCGTTTTCGGCCGAAAACGTGTACGTTTGCACTTCCCGGCCACAGGGAAGCTGCTAGACGGGAATTCTCTGCCTGGTTCTACCCGCTGCCCGGAACGCTACGCAGGGCAAAAGCGATTCTCGTCCTCCGTGCTTGCTTTTTCTCAGAAAGAGCCGTGGTGTGCGTTTTCGCCGGAAAACGCGTTTTCGGCCGAAAACGTGTACGTTTGCACTTCCCCGCCACAGGGAAGCTGCTAGACGAGAATTCTCTGCCTGGTTCTACCCGCTGCCAGGAACGCTACGCAGGGCAAAAGCGATTCTCGTCCTCCGTGCTTGCTTTTTCTCAGAAAGGGCCGTGGTGTGCTTTTTCGCCGGAAAACGAGTTTTCGGCCGAAAACGTGTAAGTTTGCACTTCCCCGCCACAGGGAAGCTGCTAGCCGGGAATTCTCTGCCTGGTTCTACCCGCTGCCCGGAACGCTACGCAGGGCAAAAGCGATTCTCGTCCTCCGTGCTTGCTTTTTCTCGGAAAGAGCCGTGGTGTGCGTTTTCGCCGGAAAACGCGTTTTCGGCCGAAAACGTGTACGTTTGTACTTCCCGGCCACAGGGAAGCTGCTAGCCGGGAATTCTCTGCCTGGTTCTACCCGCTGCCCGGAACGCTACGCAGGGCAAAAGCGATTCTCGTCCTCCGTGCTTGCTTTTTCTCAGAAAGAGCCGTGGTGTGCGTTTTCGCCGGAAAACGCGTTTTCGGCCGAAAACGTGTACGTTTGCATCCCCGGCCACAGGGAAGCTGCTAGCCGGGAATTCTCTGCCTGGTTCTACCCGCTGCCCGGAACGCTACGCAGGGCAAAAGCGACTCTCGTCCTCCGTGCTTGCTTTTTCTCAGAAAGAGCCGTGGTGTGCGTTTTCGCCGGAAAACGCGTTTTCGGCCGAAAACGTGTACGTTTGCACTTCCCGGCCACAGGGAAGCTGCTAGCCGGGAATTCTCTGCCTGGTTCTACCCACTGCCCGGAACGCTACGCAGGGCAAAAGCGATTCTCGTCCTCCGTGCTTGCTTTTTCTCAGAAAGAGCCGTGGTGTGCGTTTTCGCCGGAAAACGCGTTTTCGGCCGAAAACGTGTACGTTTGCATTTCCCGGCCACAGGGAAGCTGCTAGCCGGGAATTCTCTGCCTGGTTCTACCCGCTGCCCGGAACGCTACGCAGGGCAAAAGCGATTCTCGTCCTCCGTGCTTGCTTTTTCTCAGAAAGAGCCGTGGTGTGCGTTTTCGCCGGAAAACGCGTTTTCGGCCGAAAACGTGTACGTTTGCACTTCCCCGCCACAGGGAAGCTGCTAGCCGGGAATTCTCTGCCTGGTTCTACCCGCTGCCCGGAACGCTACGCAGGGCAAAAGCGATTCTCGTCCTCCGTGCTTGCTTTTTCTCAGAAAGAGCCGTGGTGTGCGTTTTCGCCGCAAAACGCGTTTTCGGCCGAAAACGTGTACGTTTGCACTTCCCGGCCACAGGGAAGCTGCTAGACGGGAATTCTCTGCCTGGTTCTACCCGCTGCCCGGAACGCTACGCAGGGCAAAAGCGATTCTCGTCCTCCGTGCTTGCTTTTTCTCAGAAAGAGCCGTGGTGTGCTTTTTCGCCGGAAAACGAGTTTTCGGCCGAAAACGTGTACGTTTGCACTTCCCGGCCACAGGGAAGCTGCTAGCCGGGAATTCTCTGCCTGGTTCTACCCGCTGCCCGGAACGCTACGCAGGGCAAAAGCGATTCTCGTCCTCCGTGCTTGCTTTTTCTCAGAAAGAGCCGTGGTGTGCGTTTTCGCCGGAAAATGCGTTTTCGGCCGAAAACGTGTACGTTTGCACTTCCCCGCCACAGGGAAGCTGCTAGACGGGAATTCTCTGCCTGGTTCTACCCGCTGCCCGGAACGCTACGCAGGGCAAAAGCGATTCTCGTCCTCCGTGCTTGCTTTTTCTCAGAAAGAGCCGTGGTGTGCGTTTTCGCCGGAAAACGCGTTTTCGGCCGAAAACGTGTACGTTTGCACTTCCCCGCCACAGGGAAGCTGCTAGCCGGGAATTCTCTGCCTGGTTCTACCCGCTGCCCGGAACGCTACGCAGGGCAAAAGCGATTCTCGTCCTCCGTGCTTGCTTTTTCTCAGAAAGAGCCGTGGTGTGCGTTTTCGCCGGAAAACGCGTTTTCGGCCGAAAACGTGTACGTTTGCACTTCCCGGCCACAGGGAAGCTGCTAGCCGGGAATTCTCTGCCTGGTTCTACCCGCTGCCCGGAACGCTACGCAGGGCAAAAGCGATTCTCGTCCTCCGTGCTTGCTTTTTCTCAGAAAGAGCCGTGGTGTGCGTTTTCGCGGGAAAACGCGTTTTCGGCCGAAAACGTGTACGTTTGCACTTCCCCGCCACAGGGAAGCTGCTAGACGGGAATTCTCTGCCTGGTTCTACCCGCTGCCCGGAACGCTACGCAGGGCAAAAGCGATTCTCGTCCTCCGTGCTTGCTTTTTCTCAGAAAGAGCCGTGGTGTGCGTTTTCGCCGGAAAACGCGTTTTCGGCCGAAAACGTGTACGTTTGCACTTCCCGGCCACAGGGAAGCTGCTAGCCGGGAATTCTCTGCCTGGTTCTACCCGCTGCCCGGAACGCTACGCAGGGCAAAAGCGATTCTCGTCCTCCGTGCTTGCTTTTTCTCAGAAAGAGCCGTGGTGTGCGTTTTCGCCGGAAAACGCGTTTTCGGCCGAAAACGTGTACGTTTGCACTCCCCGGCCACAGGGAAGCTGCTAGCCGGGAATTCTCTGCCTGGTTCTACCCGCTGCCCGGAACGCTACGCAGGGCAAAAGCGACTCTCGTCCTCCGTGCTTGCTTTTTCTCAGAAAGAGCCGTGGTGTGCGTTTTCGCCGGAAAACGCGTTTTCGGCCGAAAACGTGTACGTTTGCATTTCCCGGCCACAGGGAAGCTGCTAGCCGGGAATTCTCTGCCTGGTTCTACCCGCTGCCCGGAACGCTACGCAGGGCAAAAGCGATTCTCGTCCTCCGTGCTTGCTTTTTCTCAGAAAGAGCCGTGGTGTGCGTTTTCGCCGGAAAACGCGTTTTCGGCCGAAAACGTGTACGTTTGCACTTCCCCGCCACAGGGAAGCTGCTAGCCGGGAATTCTCTGCCTGGTTCTACCCGCTGCCCGGAACGCTACGCAGGGCAAAAGCGATTCTCGTCCTCCGTGCTTGCTTTTTCTCAGAAAGAGCCGTGGTGTGCGTTTTCGCCGGAAAACGCGTTTTCGGCCGAAAACGTGTACGTTTGCACTTCCCCGCCACAGGGAAGCTGCTAGACGGGAATTCTCTGCCTGGTTCTACCCGCTGCCCGGAACGCTACGCAGGGCAAAAGCGATTCTCGTCCTCCGTGCTTGCTTTTTCTCAGAAAGAGCCGTGGTGTGCGTTTTCGCCGGAAAACGCGTTTTCGGCCGAAAACGTGTACGTTTGCACTTCCCGGCCACAGGGAAGCTGCTAGCCGGGAATTCTCTGCCTGGTTCTACCCGCTGCCCGGAACGCTACGCAGGGCAAAAGCGATTCTCGTCCTCCGTGCTTGCTTTTTCTCAGAAAGAGCCGTGGTGTGCGTTTTCGCCGGAAAACGCGTTTTCGGCCGAAAACGTGTACGTTTGTACTTCCCCGCCACAGGGAAGCTGCTAGACGGGAATTCTCTGCCTGGTTCTACCCGCTGCCCGGAACGCTACGCAGGGCAAAAGCGATTCTCGTCCTCCATGCTTGCTTTTTCTCAGAAAGAGCCGTGGTGTGCGTTTTCGCCGGAAAACGCGTTTTCGGCCGAAAACGTGTACGTTTGCACTTCCCGGCCACAGGGAAGCTGCTAGCCGGGAATTCTCTGCCTGGTTCTACCCGCTGCCCGGAACGCTACGCAGGGCAAAAGCGATTCTCGTCCTCCGTGCTTGCTTTTTCTCAGAAAGAGCCGTGGTGTGCGTTTTCGCCGGAAAACGCGTTTTCGGCCGAAAACGTGTACGTTTGCACTTCCCCGCCACAGGGAAGCTGCTAGCCGGGAATTCTCTGCCTGGTTCTACCCGCTGCCCGGAACGCTACGCAGGGCAAAAGCGATTCTCGTCCTCCGTGCTTGCTTTTTCTCAGAAAGAGCCGTGGTGTGCGTTTTCGCCGGAAAACGCGTTTTCGGCCGAAAACGTGTACGTTTGCATTTCCCGGCCACAGGGAAGCTGCTAGCCGGGAATTCTCTGCCTGGTTCTACCCGCTGCCCGGAACGCTACGCAGGGCAAAAGCGATTCTCGTCCTCCGTGCTTGCTTTTTCTCAGAAAGAGCCGTGGTGTGCGTTTTCGCGGGAAAACGCATTTTCGGCCGAAAACGTGTACGTTTGCACTTCCCCGCCACAGGGAAGCTGCTAGCCGGGAATTCTCTGCCTGGTTCTACCCGCTGCCCGGAACGCTACGCAGGGCAAAAGCGATTCTCGTCCTCCGTGCTTGCTTTTTCTCAGAAAGAGCCGTGGTGTGCGTTTTCGCCGGAAAACGCGTTTTCGGCAGAAAACGTGTACGTTTGCACTCCCCGGCCACAGGGAAGCTGCTAGCCGGGAATTCTCTGCCTGGTTCTACCCGCTGCCCGGAACGCTACGCAGGGCAAAAGCGACTCTCGTCCTCCGTGCTTGCTTTTTCTCAGAAAGAGCCGTGGTGTGCGTTTTCGCCGGAAAACGCGTTTTCGGCCGAAAACGTGTACGTTTGCATTTCCCGGCCACAGGGAAGCTGCTAGCCGGGAATTCTCTGCCTGGTTCTACCCGCTGCCCGGAACGCTACGCAGGGCAAAAGCGATTCTCGTCCTCCGTGCTTGCTTTTTCTCAGAAAGAGCCGTGGTGTGCGTTTTCGCCGGAAAACGCGTTTTCGGCCGAAAACGTGTACGTTTGCACTTCCCCGCCACAGGGAAGCTGCTAGCCGGGAATTCTCTGCCTGGTTCTACCCGCTGCCCGGAACGCTACGCAGGGCAAAAGCGATTCTCGTCCTCCGTGCTTGCTTTTTCTCAGAAAGAGCCGTGGTGTGCGTTTTCGCCGGAAAACGCGTTTTCGGCCGAAAACGTGTACGTTTGCACTTCCCCGCCACAGGGAAGCTGCTAGACGGGAATTCTCTGCCTGGTTCTACCCGCTGCCCGGAACGCTACGCAGGGCAAAAGCGATTCTCGTCCTCCGTGCTTGCTTTTTCTCAGAAAGAGCCGTGGTGTGCGTTTTCGCCGGAAAACGCGTTTTCGGCCGAAAACGTGTACGTTTGCACTTCCCGGCCACAGGGAAGCTGCTAGCCGGGAATTCTCTGCCTGGTTCTACCCGCTGCCCGGAACGCTACGCAGGGCAAAAGCGATTCTCGTCCTCCGTGCTTGCTTTTTCTCAGAAAGAGCCGTGGTGTGCGTTTTCGCCGGAAAACGCGTTTTCGGCCGAAAACGTGTACGTTTGCACTTCCCCGCCACAGGGAAGCTGCTAGCCGGGAAGTTCTCTGCCTGGTTCTACTCGCTGCCCGGAACGCTACGCAGGGCAAAAGCGATTCTCGTCCTCCGTGCTTGCTTTTTCTCAGAAAGAGCCGTGGTGTGCGTTTTCGCCGGAAAACGCGTTTTCGGCCGAAAACGTGTACGTTTGCACTTCCCGGCCACAGGGAAGCTGCTAGACGGGAATTCTCTGCCTGGTTCTACCCGCTGCCCGGAACACTACGCAGGGCAAAAGCGATTCTCGTCCTCCGTGCTTGCTTTTTCTCAGAAAGAGCCATGGTGTGCGTTTTCGCCGGTAAACGCGTTTTCGGCCGAAAACGTGTACGTTTGCACTTCCCGGCCACAGGGAAGCTGCTAGCCGGGAATTCTCTGCCTGGTTCTACCCGCTGCCCGGAACGCTACGCAGGGCAAAAGCGATTCTCGTCCTCCGTGCTTGCTTTTTCTCAGAAAGAGCCGTGGTGTGCGTTTTCGCCGGAAAACGCGTTTTCGGCGAAAACGTGTACGTTTGCACTTCCCGGCCACAGGGAAGCTTCTAGCCGGGAATTCTCTGCCTGGTTCTACCCGCTGCCCGGAACGCTACGCAGGGCAAAAGCGATTCTCGTCCTCCGTGCTTGCTTTTTCTCAGAAAGAGCCGTGGTGTGCGTTTTCGCCGGAAAACGCGTTTTCGGCCGAAAACGTGTACGTTTGCACTTCCCCGCCACAGGGAAGCTGCTAGCCGGGAATTCTCTGCCTGGTTCTACCCGCTGCCCGGAACGCTACGCAGGGCAAAAGCGATTCTCGTCCTCCGTGCTTGCTTTTTCTCAGAAAGAGCCGTGGTGTGCGTTTTCGCCGGAAAACGCGTTTTCGGCCGAAAACGTTTACGTTTGCACTTCCCGGCCACAGGGAAACTGCTAGACGGGAATTCTCTGCCTGGTTCTACCCGCTGCCCGGAACGCTACGCAGGGCAAAAGCGATTCTCGTCCTCCGTGCTTGCTTTTTCTGAGAAAGAGCCGTGGTGTGCGTTTTCGCCGGAAAACGCGTTTTCGGCCGAAAACGTGTACGTTTGCACTTCCCCGCCACAGGGAAGCTGCTAGCCGGGAATTCTCTGCCTGGTTCTACCCGCTGCCCGGAACGCTACGCAGGGCAAAAGCGATTCTCGTCCTCCGTGCTTGCTTTTTCTCAGAAAGAGCCGTGGTGTGCGTTTTCGCCAGAAAACGTGTTTTCGGCCGAAAACGTGTACGTTTGCACTTCCCGGCCACAGGGAAGCTGCTAGCCGGGAATTCTCTGCCTGGTTCTACCCGCTGCCCGGAACGCTACGCAGGGCAAAAGCGATTCTCGTCCTCCGTGCTTTCTTTTTCTCAGAAAGAGCCGTGGTGTGCGTTTTCGCCGGTAAACGCGTTTTCGGCCGAAAACGTGTACGTTTGCACTTCCCCGCCACAGGGAAGCTGCTAGCCGGGAATTCTCTGCCTGGTTCTACCCGCTGCCCGGAACGCTACGCAGGGCAAAAGCGATTCTCGTCCTCCGTGCTTGCTTTTTCTCAGAAAGAGCCGTGGTGTGCGTTTTCGCCGGAAAACGCGTTTTCGGCGAAAACGTGTATGTTTGCACTTCCCGGCCACAGGGAAGCTGCTAGACGGGAATTCTCTGCCTGGTTCTACCCGCTGCCCGGAACGCTACGCAGGGCAAAAGCGATTCTCGTCCTCCGTGCTTGCTTTTTCTCAGAAAGAGCCATGGTGTGCGTTTTCGCCGGTAAACGCGTTTTCGGCCGAAAACGTGTACGTTTGCACTTCCCGGCCACAGGGAAGCTGCTAGCCGGGAATTCTCTGCCTGGTTCTACCCGCTGCCCGGAACGCTACGCAGGGCAAAAGCGATTCTCGTCCTCCGTGCTTGCTTTTTCTCAGAAAGAGCCGTGGTGTGCGTTTTCGCCGGAAAACGCGTTTTCGGCGAAAACGTGTACGTTTGCACTTCCCGGCCACAGGGAAGCTGCTAGCCGGGAATTCTCTGCCTGGTTCTACCCGCTGCCCGGAACGCTACGCAGGGCAAAAGCGATTCTCGTCCTCCGTGCTTGCTTTTTCTCAGAAAGAGCCGTGGTGTGCGTTTTCGCCGGAAAACGCGTTTTCGGCCGAAAACGTGTACGTTTGCACTTCCCCGCCACAGGGAAGCTGCTAGCCGGGAATTCTCTGCCTGGTTCTACCCGCTGCCCGGAACGCTACGCAGGGCAAAAGCGATTCTCGTCCTCCGCGCTTGCTTTTTCTCAGAAAGAGCCGTGGTGTGCGTTTTCGCCGGAAAACACGTTTTCGGCCGAAAACGTTTACGTTTGCGCTTCCCGGCCACAGGGAAACTGCTAGACGGGAATTCTCTGCCTGGTTCTACCCGCTGCCCGGAACGCTACGCAGGGCAAAAGCGATTCTCGTCCTCCGTGCTTGCTTTTTCTCAGAAAGAGCCGTGGTGTGCGTTTTCGCCGGAAAACGCGTTTTCGGCCGAAAACGTGTACGTTTGCACTTCCCGGCCACAGGGAAGCTGCTAGCCGGGAATTCTCTGCCTGGTTCTACCCGCTGCCCGGAACGCTACGCAGGGCAAAACCGATTCTCGTCCTCCGTGCTTGCTTTCTCTCAGAAAGAGCCGTGGTGTGCGTTTTCGCCAGAAAACGCGTTTTCGGCCGAAAACGTGTACGTTTGCACTTCCCGGCCACAGGGAAGCTGCTAGCCGGGAATTCTCTGCCTGGTTCTACCCGCTGCCCGGAACGCTACGCAGGGCAAAAGCGATTCTCGTCCTCCGTGCTTGCTTTTTCTCAGAAAGAGCCGTGGTGTGCGTTTTCGCCGGAAAACGCGTTTTCGGCCGAAAACGTGTACGTTTGCACTTCCCGGCCACAGGGAAGCTGCTAGCCGGGAATTCTCTGCCTGGTTCTACCCGCTGCCCGGAACGCTACGCAGGGCAAAAGCGATTCTCGTCCTCCGTGCTTGCTTTTTCTCAGAAAGAGCCGTGGTGTGCGTTTTCGCCGGAAAACGCGTTTTCGGCCGAAAACGTGTACGTTTGCACTTCCCGGCCACAGGGAAACTGCTAGCCGGGAATTCTCTGCCTGGTTCTACCCGCTGCCCGGAACGCTACGCAGCGCAAAAGCGATTCTCGTCCTCCGCGCTTGCTTTTTCTCAGAAAGAGCCGTGGTGTGTGTTTTCGCCGGAAAACGCGTTTTCGGCCGAAAACGTTTACGTTTGCACTTCCCGGCCACAGGGAAACTGCTAGACGGGAATTCTCTGCCTGGTTCTACCCGCTGCCCGGAACGCTACGCAGGGCAAAAGCGATTCTCGTCCTCCGTGCTTGCTTTTTCTCACAAAGAGCCGTGGTGTGCGTTTTCGCCGCAAAACGTGTTTTCGGCGAAAACGTGTACGTTTGCACTTCCCGGCCACAGGGAAGCTGCTAGCCTGGAATTCTCTGCCTGGTTCTACCTGCTGCCCGGAACGCTACGCAGGGCAAAAGCGATTCTCGTCCTCCGCGCTTGCTTTTTCTCAGAAAGAGCCGTGGTGTGCGTTTTCGCCGGAAAACGCGTTTTCGGCCGAAAACGTTTACGTTTGCACTTCCCGGCCACAGGGAAACTGCTAGACGGGAATTCTCTGCCTGGTTCTACCCGCTGCCCGGAACGCTACGCAGGGCAAAAGCGATTCTCGTCCTCCGTGCTTGCTTTTTCTCAGAAAGAGCCGTGGTGTGCGTTTTCGCCGGTAAACGCGTTTTCGGCCGAAAACGTGTACGTTTGCACTTCCCGGCCACAGGGAAGCTGCTAGCCGGGAATTCTCTGCCTGGTTCTACCCGCTGCCCGGAACGCTACGCAGGGCAAAAGCGATTCTCGTCCTCCGTGCTTGCTTTTTCTCAGAAAGAGCCGTGGTGTGCGTTTTCGCGGGAAAACGGGTTTTCGGCCGAAAACGTGTACGTTTGCACTTCCCGGCCACAGGGAAGCTGCTAGCCGGGAATTCTCTGCCTGGTTCTACCCGCTGCCCGGAACGCTACGCAGGGCAAAAGCGATTCTCGTCCTCCGTGCTTGCTTTTTCTCAGAAAGAGCCGTGGTGTGCGTTTTCGCCGGAAAACGCGTTTTCGGCCTAAAACGTGTACGTTTGCTCTCCCCGGCCACAGGGAAGCTGCTAGCCGGGAATTCTCTGCCTGGTTCTACCCGCTGCCCGGAACGCTACGCAGGGCAAAAGCGATTCTCGTCCTCCGTGCTTGCTTTTTCTCAGAAAGAGCCGTGGTGTGCGTTTTCGCCGGAAAACGCATTTTCGGCCGAAAACGTGTACGTTTGCACTTCCCGGCCACAGGGAAGCTGCTAGCCGGGAATTCTCTGCCTGGTTCTACCCGCTGCCCGGAACACTACGCAGGGCAAAAGCGATTCTCGTCCTCCGTGCTTGCTTTTTCTCAGAAAGAGCCGTGGTGTGCGTTTTCGCCAGAAAACGCGTTTTCGGCCGAAAACGTGTACGTTTGCACTTCCCGGCCACAGGGAAGCTGCTAGACGGGAATTCTCTGCCTGATTCTACCCGCTGCCCGGAACGCTACGCAGGGCAAAAGCGATTCTCGTCCTCCGTGCTTGCTTTTTCTCAGAAAGAGCCGTGGTGTGCGTTTTCGCCAGAAAACGCGTTTTCGGCCGAAAACGTGTACGTTTGCACTTCCCGGCCACAGGGAAGCTGCTAGACGGGAATTCTCTGCCTGATTCTACCCGCTGCCCGGAACGCTACGCAGGGCAAAAGCGATTCTCGTCCTCCGTGCTTGCTTTTTCTCAGAAAGAGCCGTGGTGTGCGTTTTCGCCGGAAAATGCGTTTTCGGCCGAAAACGTTTACGTTTGCACTTCCCGGCCACAGGGAAACTGCTAGACGGGAATTCTCTGCCTGGTTCTACCCGCTGCCCGGAACGCTACGCAGGGCAAAAGCGATTCTCGTCCTCCGTGCTTGCTTTTTCTCAGAAAGAGCCGTGGTGTGCGTTTTCGCCGCAAAACGTGTTTTCGGCGAAAACGTGTACGTTTGCACTTCCCGGCCACAGGGAAGCTGCTAGCCGGGAATTCTCTGCCTGGTTCTACCCGCTGCCCGGAACGCTACGCAGGGCAAAAGCGATTCTCGTCCTCCGTGCTTGCTTTTTCTCAGAAAGAGCCGTGGTGTGCGTTTTCGCGGGAAAACGCGTTTTCGGCCGAAAACGTGTACGTTTGCACTTCCCGGCCACAGGGAAGCTGCTAGCCGGGAATTCTCTGCCTGATTCTACCCGCTGCCCGGAACGCTACGCAGGGCAAAAGCGATTCTCGTCCTCCGTGCTTGCTTTTTCTCAGAAAGAGCCGTGGTGTGCGTTTTCGCCGGAAAACGCGTTTTCGGCCGAAAACGTGTACGTTTGCACTTCCCGGCCACAGGGAAGCTGCTAGCAGGGAATTCTCTGCCTGGTTCTACCCGCTGCCCGGTACACTACGCAGGGCAAAAGCGATTCTCGTCCTCCGTGCTTGCTTTTTCTCAGAAAGAGCCGTGGTGTGCGTTTTCGCGGGAAAACGCGTTTTCGGCCGAAAACGTGTACGTTTGCACTTCCCGGCCACAGGGAAGCTGCTAGACGGGAATTCTCTGCCTGGTTCTACCCGCTGCCCGGAACGCTACGCAGGGCAAAAGCGATTCTCGTCCTCCGTGCTTGCTTTTTCTCAGAAAGAGCCGTGGTGTGCGTTTTCGCCGGTAAACGCGTTTTCGGCCGAAAACGTGTACGTTTGCACTTCCCCGCCACAGGGAAGCTGCTAGCCGGGAATTCTCTGCCTGGTTCTACCCGCTGCCCGGAACGCTACGCAGGGCAAAAGCGATTCTCGTCCTCCGTGCTTGCTTTTTCTCAGAAAGAGCCGTGGTGTGCGTTTTTGCCGGTAAACGCGTTTTCGGCCGAAAACGTGTACGTTTGCACTTCCCCGCCACAGGGAAGCTGCTAGCCGGGAATTCTCTGCCTGGTTCTACCCGCTGCCCGGAACGCTACGCAGGGCAAAAGCGATTCTCGTCCTCCGTGCTTGCTTTTTCTCAGGAAGAGCCGTGGTGTGCGTTTTCGCCGGTAAACGCTTTTTTGGCCGAAAACGTGTACGTTTGCACTTCCCCGCCACAGGGAAGCTGCTAGCCGGGAATTCTCTGCCTGGTTCTACCCGCTGCCCGGAACGCTACGCAGGGCAAAAGCGATTCTCGTCCTCCGTGCTTGCTTTTTCTCAGAAAGAGCCGTGGTGTGCGTTTTCGCCGGAAAACGCGTTTTCGGCGAAAACGTGTACGTTTGCACTTCCCGGCCACAGGGAAGCTGCTAGCCGGGAATTCTCTGCCTGGTTCTACCCGCTGCCCGGAACGCTACGCAGGGCAAAAGCGATTCTCGTCCTCCGTGCTTGCTTTTTCTCAGAAAGAGCCGTGGTGTGCGTTTTCGCCGGAAAACGCGTTTTCGGCCGAAAACGTGTACGTTTGCACTTCCCGGCCACAGGGAAGCTGCTAGCCGGGAATTCTCTGCCTGGTTCTACCCGCTGCCCGGAACGCTACGCAGGGCAAAAGCGATTCTCGTCCTCCGTGCTTGCTTTTTCTCAGAAAGAGCCGTGGTGTGCGTTTTCGCCGGAAAACGGGTTTTCGGCCGAAAACGTGTACGTTTGCATTTCCCGGCCACAGGGAAGCTGCTAGCCGGGAATTCTCTGCCTGGTTCTACCCGCTGCCCGGAACGCTACGCAGGGCAAAAGCGATTCTCGTCCTCCGTGCTTGCTTTTTCTCAGAAAGAGCCGTGGTGTGCGTTTTCGCCGGAAAACGCGTTTTCGGCCGAAAACGTGTACGTTTGCACTCCCCGGCCACAGGGAAGCTGCTAGCCGGGAATTCTCTGCCTGGTTCTACCCGCTGCCCGGAACGCTACGCAGGGCAAAAGCGATTCTCGTCCTCCGTGCTTGCTTTTTCTCAGAAAGAGCCGTGGTGTGCGTTTTCGCCAGAAAACGCGTTTTCGGCCGAAAACGTGTACGTTTGCACTTCCCGGCCACAGGGAAGCTGCTAGACGGGAATTCTCTGCCTGGTTCTACCCGCTGCCCGGAACGCTACGCAGGGCAAAAGCGATTCTCGTCCTCCGTGCTTGCTTTTTCTCAGAAAGAGCCGTGGTGTGCGTTTTCGCCGGTAAACGCGTTTTCGGCCGAAAACGTGTACGTTTGCACTTCCCGGCCACAGGGAAGCTGCTAGCCGGGAATTCTCTGCCTGGTTCTACCCGCTGCCCGGAACGCTACGCAGGGCAAAAGCGATTCTCGTCCTCCGTGCTTGCTTTTTCTCAGAAAGAGCCGTGGTGTGCGTTTTCGCCGGTAAACGCGTTTTCTGCCGAAAACGTGTACGTTTGCACTTCCCGGCCACAGGGAAGCTGCTAGCCGGGAATTCTCTGCCTGGTTCTACCCGCTGCCCGGAACGCTACGCAGGGCAAAAGCGATTCTCGTCCTCCGTGCTTGCTTTTTCTCAGAAAGAGCCGTGGTGTGCGTTTTCGCCGCAAAACGTGTTTTCGGCGAAAACGTGTACGTTTGCACTTCCCGGCCACAGGGAAGCTGCTAGCCTGGAATTCTCTGCCTGGTTCTACCTGATGCCCGGAACGCTACGCAGGGCAAAAGCGATTCTCGTCCTCCGTGCTTGCTTTTTCTCAGAAAGAGCCGTGGTGTGCGTTTTCGCGGGAAAACGCGTTTTCGGCCGAAAACGTGTACGTTTGCACTTCCCGGCCACAGGGAAGCTGCTAGCCGGGAATTCTCTGCCTGATTCTACCCGCTGCCCGGAACGCTACGCAGGGCAAAAGCGATTCTCGTCCTCCGTGCTTGCTTTTTCTCAGAAAGAGCCGTGGTGTGCGTTTTCGCCGGAAAACGCATTTTCGGCCGAAAACGTGTACGTTTGCACTTCCCGGCCACAGGGAAGCTGCTAGCAGGGAATTCTCTGCCTGGTTCTACCCGCTGCCCGGTACACTACGCAGGGCAAAAGCGATTCTCGTCCTCCGTGCTTGCTTTTTCTCAGAAAGAGCCGTGGTGTGCGTTTTCGCCGGTAAACGCGTTTTCGGCCGAAAACGTGTACGTTTGCACTTCCCGGCCACAGGGAAGCTGCTAGCCGGGAATTCTCTGCCTGGTTCTACCCGCTGCCCGGAACGCTACGCAGGGCAAAAGCGATTCTCGTCCTCCGTGCTTTCTTTTTCTCAGAAAGAGCCGTGGTGTGCGTTTTCGCCGGTAAACGCGTTTTCGGCCGAAAACGTGTACGTTTGCACTTCCCCGCCACAGGGAAGCTGCTAGCCGGGAATTCTCTGCCTGGTTCTACCCGCTGCCCGGAACGCTACGCAGGGCAAAAGCGATTCTCGTCCTCCGTGCTTGCTTTTTCTCAGAAAGAGCCGTGGTGTGCGTTTTCGCCGCAAAACGCGTTTTCGGCGAAAACGTGTATGTTTGCACTTCCCGGCCACAGGGAAGCTGCTAGACGGGAATTCTCTGCCTGGTTCTACCCGCTGCCCGGAACACTACGCAGGGCAAAAGCGATTCTCGTCCTCCGTGCTTGCTTTTTCTCAGAAAGAGCCATGGTGTGCTTTTTCTCCGGAAAACGCGTTTTCGGCCGAAAACGTGTACGTTTGCATTTCCCGGCCACAGGGAAGCTGCTAGCCGGGAATTCTCTGCCTGGTTCTACCCGCTGCCCGGAACGCTACGCAGGGCAAAAGCGATTCTCGTCCTCCGTGCTTGCTTTTTCTCAGAAAGAGCCGTGGTGTGCGTTTTCGCCGGAAAACGCGTTTTCGGCCGAAAACGTGTACGTTTGCACTCCCCGGCCACAGGGAAGCTGCTAGACGGGAATTCTCTGCCTGGTTCTACCCGCTGCCCGGAACACTACGCAGGGCAAAAGCGATTCTCGTCCTCCGTGCTTGCTTTTTCTCAGACAGAGCCGTGGTGTGCGTTTTCGCCGGAAAACGCATTTTCGGCCGAAAACGTGTACGTTTGCACTTCCCGGCCACAGGGAAGCTGCTAGCCGGGAATTCTCTGCCTGGTTCACCCGCTGCCCGGAACGCTACGCAGGGCAAAAGCGATTCTCGTCCTCCGTGCTTGCTTTTTCTCAGAAAGAGCCGTGGTGTGCGTTTTCGCCGGTAAACGCGTTTTCGGCCGAAAACGTGTACGTTTGCACTTCCCGGCCACAGGGAAGCTGCTAGCCGGGAATTCTCTGCCTGGTTCTACCCGCTGCCCGGAACGCTACGCAGGGCAAAAGCGATTCTCGTCCTCCGTGCTTGCTTTTTCTCAGAAAGAGCCGTGGTGTGCGTTTTCGCGAGAAAACGCGTTTTCGGCCGAAAACGTGTACGTTTGCACTTCCCGGCCACAGGGAAGCTGCTAGCCGGGAATTCTCTGCCTGGTTCTACCCGCTGCCCGGAACACTACGCAGGGCAAAAGCGATTCTCGTCCTCCGTGCTTGCTTTTTCTCAGAAAGAGCCGTGGTGTGCGTTTTCGCCAGAAAACGCGTTTTCGGCGAAAACGTGTACGTTTGCACTTCCCGGCCACAGGGAAGCTGCTAGACGGGAATTCTCTGCCTGGTTCTACCCGCTGCCCGGAACGCTACGCAGGGCAAAAGCGATTCTCGTCCTCCGTGCTTGCTTTTCCTCAGAAAGAGCCGTCGTGTGCGTTTTCGCAGGTAAACACGTTTTTGGCCGAAAACGTGTACGTTTGCACTTCCCCGCCACAGGGAAGCTGCTAGCCGGGAATTCTCTGCCTGGTTCTACCCGCTGCCCGGAACACTACGCAGGGCAAAAGCGATTCTCGTACTCCGTGCTTGCTTTTTCTCAGAAAGACCCGTGGTGTGCGTTTTCGCCAGAAAACGTGTTTTCGGCCGAAAACGTGTACGTTTGCACTTCCCGGCCACAGGGAAGCTGCTAGCCGGGAATTCTCTGCCTGGTTCTACCCGCTGCCCGGAACGCTACGCAGGGCAAAAGCGATTCTCGTCCTCCGTGCTTTCTTTTTCTCAGAAAGAGCCGTGGTGTGCGTTTTCGCCGGTAAACGCGTTTTCGGCCGAAAACGTGTACGTTTGCACTTCCCGGCCACAGGGAAGCTGCTAGACGGGAATTCTCTGCCTGGTTCTACCCGCTGCCCGGAACGCTACGCAGGGCAAAAGCGATTCTCGTCCTCCGTGCTTGCTTTTTCTCAGAAAGAGCCGTGGTGTGCGTTTTCGCCGGAAAACGCGTTTTCGGCGAAAACGTGTATGTTTGCACTTCCCGGCCACAGGGAAGCTGCTAGACGGGAATTCTCTGCCTGGTTCTACCCGCTGCCCGGAACGCTACGCAGGGCAAAAGCGATTCTCGTCCTCCGTGCTTGCTTTTTCTCAGAAAGAGCCATGGTGTGCGTTTTCGCCGGTAAACGCGTTTTCGGCCGAAAACGTGTACGTTTGCACTTCCCGGCCACAGGGAAGCTGCTAGCCGGGAATTATCTGCCTGGTTCTACCCGCTGCCCGGAACGCTACGCAGGGCAAAAGCGATTCTCGTCCTCCGTGCTTGCTTTTTCTCAGAAAGAGCCGTGGTGTGCGTTTTCGCCGGAAAACGCGTTTTCGGCGAAAACGTGTACGTTTGCACTTCCCGGCCACAGGGAAGCTGCTAGCCGGGAATTCTCTGCCTGGTTCTACCCGCTGCCCGGAACGCTACGCAGGGCAAAAGCGATTCTCGTCCTCCGTGCTTGCTTTTTCTCAGAAAGAGCCGTGGTGTGCGTTTTCGCCGGAAAACGCGTTTTCGGCCGAAAACGTGTACGTTTGCACTTCCCCGCCACAGGGAAGCTGCTAGCCGGGAATTCTCTGCCTGGTTCTACCCGCTGCCCGGAACGCTACGCAGGGCAAAAGCGATTCTCGTCCTCCGCGCTTGCTTTTTCTCAGAAAGAGCCGTGGTGTGCGTTTTCGCCGGAAAACACGTTTTCGGCCGAAAACGTTTACGTTTGCGCTTCCCGGCCACAGGGAAACTGCTAGACGGGAATTCTCTGCCTGGTTCTACCCGCTGCCCGGAACGCTACGCAGGGCAAAAGCGATTCTCGTCCTCCGTGCTTGCTTTTTCTCAGAAAGAGCCGTGGTGTGCGTTTTCGCCGGAAAACGCGTTTTCGGCCGAAAACGTGTACGTTTGCACTTCCCGGCCACAGGGAAGCTGCTAGCCGGGAATTCTCTGCCTGGTTCTACCCGCTGCCCGGAACGCTACGCAGGGCAAAAGCGATTCTCGTCCTCCGTGCTTGCTTTCTCTCAGAAAGAGCCGTGGTGTGCGTTTTCGCGGGAAAACGCGTTTTCGGCCGAAAACGTGTACGTTTGCACTTCCCGGCCACAGGGAAGCTGCTAGCCGGGAATTCTCTGCCTGGTTCTACCCGCTGCCCGGAACACTACGCAGGGCAAAAGCGATTCTCGTACTCCGTGCTTGCTTTTTCTCAGAAAGAGCCGTGGTGTGCGTTTTCGCCGGTAAACGCGTTTTCGGCCGAAAACGTGTACGTTTGCACTTCCCGGCCACAGGGAAGCTGCTAGACGGGAATTCTCTGCCTGGTTCTACCCGCTGCCCGGAACGCTACGCAGGGCAAAAGCGATTCTCGTCCTCCGTGCTTGCTTTTTCTCAGAAAGAGCCGTGGTGTGCGTTTTCGCCGGAAAACGCGTTTTCGGCGAAAACGTGTATGTTTGCACTTCCCGGCCACAGGGAAGCTGCTAGACGGGAATTCTCTGCCTGGTTCTACCCGCTGCCCGGAACGCTACGCAGGGCAAAAGCGATTCTCGTCCTCCGTGCTTGCTTTTTCTCAGAAAGAGCCATGGTGTGCGTTTTCGCCGGTAAACGCGTTTTCGGCCGAAAACGTGTACGTTTGCACTTCCCGGCCACAGGGAAGCTGCTAGCCGGGAATTATCTGCCTGGTTCTACCCGCTGCCCGGAACGCTACGCAGGGCAAAAGCGATTCTCGTCCTCCGTGCTTGCTTTTTCTCAGAAAGAGCCGTGGTGTGCGTTTTCGCCGGAAAACGCGTTTTCGGCGAAAACGTGTACGTTTGCACTTCCCGGCCACAGGGAAGCTGCTAGCCGGGAATTCTCTGCCTGGTTCTACCCGCTGCCCGGAACGCTACGCAGGGCAAAAGCGATTCTCGTCCTCCGTGCTTGCTTTTTCTCAGAAAGAGCCGTGGTGTGCGTTTTCGCCGGAAAACGCGTTTTCGGCCGAAAACGTGTACGTTTGCACTTCCCCGCCACAGGGAAGCTGCTAGCCGGGAATTCTCTGCCTGGTTCTACCCGCTGCCCGGAACGCTACGCAGGGCAAAAGCGATTCTCGTCCTCCGCGCTTGCTTTTTCTCAGAAAGAGCCGTGGTGTGCGTTTTCGCCGGAAAACACGTTTTCGGCCGAAAACGTTTACGTTTGCGCTTCCCGGCCACAGGGAAACTGCTAGACGGGAATTCTCTGCCTGGTTCTACCCGCTGCCCGGAACGCTACGCAGGGCAAAAGCGATTCTCGTCCTCCGTGCTTGCTTTTTCTCAGAAAGAGCCGTGGTGTGCGTTTTCGCCGGAAAACGCGTTTTCGGCCGAAAACGTGTACGTTTGCACTTCCCGGCCACAGGGAAGCTGCTAGCCGGGAATTCTCTGCCTGGTTCTACCCGCTGCCCGGAACGCTACGCAGGGCAAAAGCGATTCTCGTCCTCCGTGCTTGCTTTCTCTCAGAAAGAGCCGTGGTGTGCGTTTTCGCGGGAAAACGCGTTTTCGGCCGAAAACGTGTACGTTTGCACTTCCCGGCCACAGGGAAGCTGCTAGCCGGGAATTCTCTGCCTGGTTCTACCCGCTGCCCGGAACACTACGCAGGGCAAAAGCGATTCTCGTACTCCGTGCTTGCTTTTTCTCAGAAAGAGCCGTGGTGTGCGTTTTCGCCAGAAAACGTGTTTTCGGCCGAAAACGTGTACGTTTGCACTTCCCGGCCACAGGGAAGCTGCTAGCCGGGAATTCTCTGCCTGGTTCTACCCGCTGCCCGGAACGCTACGCAGGGCAAAAGCGATTCTCGTCCTCCGTGCTTTCTTTTTCTCAGAAAGAGCCGTGGTGTGCGTTTTCGCCGGTAAACGCGTTTTCGGCCGAAAACGTGTACGTTTGCAATTCCCGGCCACAGGGAAGATGCTAGACGGGAATTCTCTGCCTGGTTCTACCCGCTGCCCGGAACGCTACGCAGGGCAAAAGCGATTCTCGTCCTCCGTGCTTGCTTTTTCTCAGAAAGAGCCGTGGTGTGCGTTTTCGCCGGAAAACGCGTTTTCGGCGAAAACGTGTATGTTTGCACTTCCCGGCCACAGGGAAGCTGCTAGACGGGAATTCTCTGCCTGGTTCTACCCGCTGCCCGGAACACTACGCAGGGCAAAAGCGATTCTCGTCCTCCGTGCTTGCTTTTTCTCAGAAAGAGCCATGGTGTGCTTTTTCTCCGGAAAACGCGTTTTCGGCCGAAAACGTGTACGTTTGCATTTCCCGGCCACAGGGAAGCTGCTAGACGGGAATTCTCTGCCTGGTTCTACCCGCTGCCCGGAACGCTACGCAGGGTAAAAGCGATTCTCGTCCTCCGTGCTTGCTTTTTCTCAGAAAGAGCCGTGGTGTGCGTTTTCGCCGGAAAACGCGTTTTCGGCCGAAAACGTGTACGTTTGCACTTCCCGGCCACAGGGAAGCTGCTAGACGGGAATTCTCTGCCTGGTTCTACCCGCTGCCAGGAACGCTACGCAGGGCAAAAGCGATTCTCGTCCTCCGTGCTTGCTTTTTCTCAGAAAGAGCCATGGTGTGCTTTTTCGCCGGAAAACGCGTTTTCGGCCGAAAACGTGTACGTTTGCACTTCCCGGCCACAGGGAAGCTGCTAGCCGGGAATTCTCTGCCTGGTTCTACCCGCTGCCCGGAACGCTACGCAGGGCAAAAGCGATTCTCGTCCTCCGTGCTTGCTTTTTCTCAGAAAGAGCCGTGGTGTGCGTTTTCGCCGGTAAACGCGTTTTCGGCCGAAAACGTGTACGTTTGCACTTCCCGGCCACAGGGAAGCTGCTAGACGGGAATTCTCTGCCTGGTTCTACCCGCTGCCCGGAACGCTACGCAGGGCAAAAGCGATTCTCGTCCTCCGTGCTTTCTTTTTCTCAGAAAGAGCCGTGGTGTGCGTTTTCGCCGGTAAACGCGTTTTCGGCCGAAAACGTGTACGTTTGCACTTCCCGGCCACAGGGAAGCTGCTAGACGGGAATTCTCTGCCTGGTTCTACCCGCTGCCCGGAACGCTACGCAGGGCAAAAGCGATTCTCGTCCTCCGTGCTTGCTTTTTCTCAGAAAGAGCCGTGGTGTGCTTTTTCGCCGGAAAACGCGTTTTCGGCCGAAAACGTGTACGTTTGCACTTCCCGGCCACAGGGAAGCTGCTAGCCGGGAATTCTCTGCCTGGTTCTACCCGCTGCCCGGAACGCTACGCAGGGCAAAAGCGATTCTCGTCCTCCGTGCTTGCTTTTTCTCAGAAAGAGCCGTGGTGTGCGTTTTCGCCGGTAAACGCGTTTTCGGCCGAAAACGTGTACGTTTGCACTTCCCGGCCACAGGGAAGCTGCTAGCCGGGAATTCTCTGCCTGGTTCTACCCGCTGCCCGGAACGCTACGCAGGGCAAAAGCGATTCTCGTCCTCCGTGCTTGCTTTTTCTCAGAAAGAGCCGTGGTGTGCGTTTTCGCCGGAAAACGCGTTTTCGGCCGAAAACGTGTACGTTTGCACTTCCCCGCCACAGGGAAGCTGCTAGCCGGGAATTCTCTGCCTGGTTCTACCCGCTGCCCGGAACGCTACGCAGGGCAAAAGCGATTCTCGTCCTCCGCGCTTGCTTTTTCTCAGAAAGAGCCGTGGTGTGCGTTTTCGCCGGAAAACGCGTTTTCGGCCGAAAACGTTTACGTTTGCAATTCCCGGCCACAGGGAAACTGCTAGACGGGAATTCTCTGCCTGGTTCTACCCGCTGCCCGGAACGCTACGCAGGGCAAAAGCGATTCTCGTCCTCCGTGCTTGCTTTTTCTCAGAAAGAGCCGTGGTGTGCGTTTTCGCCGGAAAACGCGTTTTCGGCCGAAAACGTGTACGTTTGCACTTCCCGGCCACAGGGAAGCTGCTAGCCGGGAATTCTCTGCCTGGTTCTACCCGCTGCCCGGAACGCTACGCAGGGCAAAAGCGATTCTCGTCCTCCGTGCTTGCTTTTTCTCAGAAAGAGCCGTGGTGTGCGTTTTCGCGGGAAAACGCGTTTTCGGCCGAAAAAGTGTACGTTTGCACTTCCCGGCCACAGGGAAGCTGCTAGCCGGGAATTCTCTGCCTGGTTCTACCCGCTGCCCGGAACGCTACGCAGGGCAAAAGCGATTCTCGTCCTCCGCGCTTGCTTTTTCTCAGAAAGAGCCGTGGTGTGCGTTTTCGCCGGAAAACGCATTTTCGGCCGAAAACGTGTACGTTTTCACTTCCCGGCCACAGGGAAGCTGCTAGCCGGGAATTCTCTGCCTGGTTCTACCCGCTGCCCGGAACACTACGCAGGGCAAAAGCGATTCTCGTCCTCCGTGCTTGCTTTGTCTCAGAAAGAGCCGTGGTGTGCGTTTTCGCCAGAAAACGTGTTTTCGGCCGAAAACGTGTACGTTTGCACTTCCCGGCCACAGGGAAGCTGCTAGACGGGAATTCTCTGCCTGGTTCTACGCGCTGCCCGGAACGCTACGCAGGGCAAAAGCGATTCTCGTCCTCCGTGCTTGCTTTTTCTCAGAAAGAGCCGTGGTGTGCGTTTTCGCCGGTAAACGCGTTTTCGGCCGAAAACGTGTACGTTTGCACTTCCCGGCCACAGGGAAGCTGCTAGCCGGGAATTCTCTGCCTGGTTCTACCCGCTGCCCGGAACGCTACGCAGGGCAAAAGCGATTCTCGTCCTCCGTGCTTGCTTTTTCTCAGAAAGAGCCGTGGTGTGCGTTTTCGCCGGTAAACGCGTTTTCGGCCGAAAACGTGTACGTTTGCACTTCCCGGCCACAGGGAAGCTGCTAGCCGGGAATTCTCTGCCTGGTTCTACCCGCTGCCCGGAACGCTACGCAGGGCAATAGCGATTCTCGTCCTCCGCGCTTGCTTTATCTCAGAAAGAGCCGTGGTGTGCGTTTTCGCCAGAAAACGCGTTTTCGGCCGAAAACGTTTACGTTTGCACTTCCCGGCCACAGGGAAACTGCTAGCCGGGAATTCTCTGCCTGGTTCTACCCGCTGCCCGGAACGCTACGCAGGGCAAAAGCGATTCTCGTCCTCCGTGCTTGCTTTTTCTCAGAAAGAGCCGTGGTGTGCGTTTTCGCCGCAAAACGTGTTTTCGGCGAAAACGTGTACGTTTGCACTTCCCGGCCACAGGGAAGCTGCTAGACGGGAATTCTCTGCCTGGTTCTACCCGCTGCCCGGAACGCTACGCAGGGCAAAAGCGGTTCTCGTCCTCCGTGCTTGCTTTTTCTCAGAAAGAGCCGTGGTGTGCGTTTTCGCCGGAAAACGCGTTTTCGGCCGAAAACGTGTACGTTTGCACTTCCCCGCCACAGGGAAGCTGCTAGCCGGGAATTCTCTGCCTGGTTCTACCCGCTGCCCGGAACGCTACGCAGGGCAAAAGCGGTTCTCGTCCTCCGTGCTTGCTTTTTCTCAGAAAGAGCCGTGGTGTGCGTTTTCACCGGAAAACGCGTTTTCGGCCGAAAACGTGTACGTTTGCACTCCCCGGCCACAGGGAAGCTGCTAGCCGGGAATTCTCTGCCTGGTTCTACCCGCTGCCCGGAACGCTACGCAGGGCAAAAGCGATTCTCGTCCTCCGTGCTTGCTTTTTCTCAGAAAGAGCCGTGGTGTTCGTTTTCGCCGGAAAACGCATTTTCGGCCGAAAACGTGTACGTTTGCACTTCCCCGCCACAGGGAAGCTGCTAGCCGGGAATTCTCTGCCTGGTTCTACCCGCTGCCCGGAACACTACGCAGGGCAAAAGCGATTCTCGTCCTCCGTGCTTGCTTTTTCTCAGAAAGAGCCGTGGTGTGCGTTTTCGCCAGAAAACGCGTTTTCGGCCGAAAACGTGTACGTTTGCACTTCCCGGCCACAGGGAAGCTGCTAGACGGGAATTCTCTGCCTGGTTCTACCCGCTGCCCGGAACGCTACGCAGGGCAAAAGCGATTCTCGTCCTCCGTGCTTGCTTTTTCTCAGAAAGAGCCGTGGTGTGCGTTTTCGCCGGAAAACGCGTTTTCGGCCGAAAACGTGTACGTTTGCACTTCCCCGCCACAGGGAAGCTGCTAGCCGGGAATTCTCTGCCTGGTTCTACCCGCTGCCCGGAACGCTACGCAGGGCAAAATCGATTCTCGTCCTCCGTGCTTGCTTATTCTCAGAAAGAGCCGTGGTGTGCGTTTTCGCCGGTAAACGCGTTTTCGGCCGAAAACGTGTACGTTTGCACTTCCCGGCCACAGGGAAGCTGCTAGCCGGGAATTCTCTGCCTGGTTCTACCCGCTGCCCGGAACGCTACGCAGGGCAAAAGCGATTCTCGTCCTCCGCGCTTGCTTTTTCTCAGAAAGAGCCGTGGTGTGCGTTTTCGCCGGAAAACGCGTTTTCGGCCGAAAAAGTTTACGTTTGCACTTCCCGGCCACAGGGAAACTGCTAGACGGGAATTCTCTGCCTGGTTCTACCCGCTGCCCGGAACGCTACGCAGGGCAAAAGCGATTCTCGTCCTCCGTGCTTGCTTTTTCTCAGAAAGAGCCGTGGTGTGCGTTTTCGCCGCAAAACGTGTTTTCGGCGAAAACGTGTACGTTTGCACTTCCCGGCCACAGGGAAGCTGCTAGCCGGGAATTCTCTGCCTGGTTCTACCCGCTGCCCGGAACGCTACGCAGGGCAAAAGCGGTTCTCGTCCTCCGTGCTTGCTTTTTCTCAGAAAGAGCCGTGGTGTGCGTTTTCGCCGGAAAACGCGTTTTCGGTCAAAAACGTGTACGTTTGCACTTCCCCGCCACAGGGAAGCTGCTAGACGGGAATTCTCTGCCTGGTTCTACCCGCTGCCCGGAACGCTACGCAGGGCAAGAGCGGTTCTCGTCCTCCGTGCTTGCTTTTTCTCAGAAAGAGCCGTGGTGTGCGTTTTCGCCGGAATACGCGTTTTCGGCCGAAAACGTGTACGTTTGCACTTCCGCGCCACAGGGAAGCTGCTAGCCGGGAATTCTCTGCCTGGTTCTACCCGCTGCCCGGAACGCTACGCAGGGCAAAAGCGATTCTCATCCTCCGTCCTTGCTTTTTCTCAGAAAGAGCCGTGGTGTGCGTTTTCGCCGGAAAACGCGTTTTCGGCCGAAAACGTGTACGTTTGCACTTCCCCGCCACAGGGAAGCTGCTAGCCCGGAATTCTCTGCCTGGTTCTACCCGCTGCCCGGTACGCTACGCAGGGCAAAAGCGATTCTCATCCTCCGTGCTTGCTTTTTCTCAGAAAGAGCCGTGGTGTGCGTTTTCGCCGGAAAACGCGTTTTTGGCCGAAAACGTGTACGTTTGCACTTCCCCGCCACAGGGAAGCTGCTAGCCGGGAATTCTCTGCTACTTTTTTTCCACTTATAGCAGTTTAAGTCAAAGGTGTGAGGAGCTAGAGGTGCAGCTTCTGGAGATGACAGATGAAAACACCAGACTGGCTGAAGAAAATTCTCACCTCTGTGGGCAGATGTTCTGGGCAGAAAGGTTCAAGCTGAAAACACTGACCTGAACAGATGTGAGTGGAGAGGAGGGAAACGCTGCCATCCAAACCATCAGCCATCTGCAAACCTGCTGGGAAGCTGCAGAGCAGACTGAAAGCCCCGAGACGTGGCAGAAAGTGCTCGGAGAGAAATAAAAAGGACCATGGGGAAGCCAACAACTGTTTTGAGCCCAGGTGAGTGAACCAGAGAATTGGTTTCAGGGCCCCTCAGAGTCAGCTTGGGCAGAGGACAGTCCTGGGTCCCACCTTCTTTCAGAGGAGGACCCCGCAAGTGAGACCGAAGAACCAGTAGCAGACAAACAACAGTCTGTCATCCGGCAGGCTCTGGGACAAGAACTGGGAAAGCTTCGAACATTCATAGCTTGGTACAACTACGATCCTTTTGATGGTGGCAGTGGGCAGCCTGAACTAGCTTCCTCTAACTGCTGGACAAGCTGTTTACGTCCTTGGGCAGGGAGAGAGCTGGTGGATGGCACAAGAGGATTCATCCCCTCTACTTTTGCTGAAGAAGATTCAGATGTTGACCTGCAAAACAAGAACTGGAATGATCCTTGTTTATTACATGTTTGGTCTCTTGCCTATTTTGGAGGAAGATGAAGAGCATCTAGATGTGGGTGGCGAGGGCTAAAAAGCATAAAAAAATGTAGCCTGTATCAACCTCCAGAATATTTACAAAGTGAACTTAAAAGTGATTTTTTTTTTGTAATTTCTAAATTTTGTGGAAGGGGGGGACCTCTGGAGGGCAGCAGGGGCCTCCAGCGGGCCCCAGCAAAGCCCAGATGAGGCCCCGAGGCAGTCTGGAGGGGTATTAAGGGTGCAAAGCTCCCTGCTGAGCCCAGCTATTGTGCTGGAGTGCTCTGGAGGGTCATTTGGGCCCTGCACAGGCCCCTGCAGAGCCTGGGTAAGGCCCTGGGGTACTCTGGAGTGTAATTATGGCCCCACATGGGTCCCTGCAGAGCACAGCAAAGGCCCCTGGGGGTTTCCAGACAGCAGCTCTGCCATTAGAGCACCACTGCTGTTAGCAGCAATGGGGACCCTCCTCTCGGGGCTGGTTGGTGTGCATGTCTTCACCGTGGGGAGCAGAAAGCAAAGCAGCAAGTTGCATTGCCCAAGGGACCATCTGTAGGCATTGCTCACACGCCAGCATGTGTTTCCAGGGCACCCCGAACCCACTGCTGCCCCTGCGTTCGCACCCTGGAAGCAAGCTGGATGAATAGGCTGGGCTTGGCTAGGCTTTCCAGACCGTCCCCATGTCCTTTCCCAAGCCCAAACCGGCCCTGCAGGTCTTCTGGCTCAGCGATGGTTCTGCTGCTGGCGTCCTGCGAGTGTTGCCCATTAAAGCACTTGAGTGTGAAGCCTGATGCCTGCCCGTGTGCCTGCTGCTGGAGGTAGGTAAC